>NC_142345.1:14143928-14307500 GCF_054954075.1 Amborella trichopoda | reverse complement strand
GTTGGACCTCAAACCCTTCAACCTATACATTAACCTTGTTAAAACAAAAACTATCCTAATTGTAACTTCAATCCACTTAAACAAAAAAAAAAAAAAAAGATGTCTCGAGATTGGATAGAGATCATCCAATTTTAGATGTTGAGAACTAAGTGTTAGAAAACAGAAATTTCAATTTTGTTTTTTCAGAATAATCATCTAGTAATTCTTAAGTGGTTACCAGAATTCCAGATTGAAAAAATCTTCCCAAGTGGGTCTTCTAACCCAGGGAGCAGAAGCAAACTATGTTCCTACGTGCTCTTCTATATTTTATGTTGAAGTTTTGCTCTTTTTTTTTTTCTTTCCAAACTAGCCCTGGTTCAGAATTTCAAGTTTAGAGCTGAAATATTCTCTCTATATTTTTTTATGTCAAAGCAATCCAATCTCAAGTACCTGAAACCATTTTTCATGTGAGACCTAGGTTTGGAATTTGAACTTTTGGACCTAGATTTCACTTAAGGGCACGTTTGGTACACATGAACTTTTTATGAAAGTATTTTCACATGAAAGAATGCCCCCATGTGGTTAGGCGTTGGAGTTTTGTCACACCAATTGGCTATCAATTGGTGCGAAACAAATGCGTTGGAATCGATTGATGTGCAAAACTCTCACACCTAATCACATGCGGGAACTTATTCATGCTAAAAAAATTTCACAAATTTTTTTTCACACGTACTAAATGTGCCGTTATAAGGAAATGTGTGCTGGATCTGGAGATTGGAGTTCAGCACCTAGCACACTTACAAACTTTTTTGTAAAGAATGATGGGTTAAATAATGAACTGATCACCATTAAGATTTTTTTTGGTGAAATCATGGGTTCAAATTTTGGAGTTAAAAACCTTCTACACTTCTAATTTTTGGAGAAATTGTGGTTTCAATACTTGAAGTTCGAAAACCAAGATTTCACCTCACGAAAAATTGTAAATTCAGTTTGAAACTCCAATCACTATACCCAACATATTTTTGAAATTTTGGTGAAGAAGTTCATGCTCCAAACCTAGGTTTCACTTGAAAATTGGGTCTGGAACTTGTGCTATTGGACAATTTTTTTCTGCTTAAAATGCATAAAAGAAAATCAGTTTAGAACTTGAATAGGGATTGTTTATGGAAAATACAAAATTGCAAAAAATCGTAAGACTTCAATGTAGAATATAAAAGGATAGGTCATTTTCTAAAATATATCAATCTTGTTGAATGACGAACTCATAATTTACCCTAAAAATAAAAACAAGAAGCATGGCCCCCTAGATAATCTTCTTCTAATGCCTAAATATTTTATTTACAGGAACCATCCACAATCAACTGTTGAATGCTCACACAGCTCATCTGTGTATTCTAATATGATGAATATCATTACAATGAACCTTGCTGATCAGGTTGGTTTAAACAATGCGAGCAATCAAGTGGAAGCTGAAGCCGGGGAAAAACTTGCTGAAATTGATAATACAACATCTCAGCCCCCAGAAACTTATACTGCTGCAACACCTACCATCCAGTGGCCAGAAACCTATGCTGCTGCCACACCTGCGATTCATCCTCCAGAGACCTCAAGCCCAAATAAAATGAAGGGGGTAGGGGTTTTTATTTGACGCAATTTATCAATTTCTATGGAGGGGTGAGAATGGCTCGAGTCGGTCCTGATTGACCTAGACTTGGACCTAACCTAACTAGTTATAAGTTGGACCTAGACCCGACATGACCCGGATCATGTCGATTGGATTGGGTTAGATGCAGGTCTACAAAATAATATGTAAATATATATTTTATAAAATACACTTCGTTTTTAATATGTTTTATAGTAGTATATAATGCGCCAGGCTGGGACTCGTTGACCCTGACCAGATTTAGACAAGTTCTAAACTAGACCTGGTCCCGTACTTGACATGGCTCAAGTCAAGGTCAAATGGACATAGACCCGACTTGTCGGGTCCAAAAAAATATGGATCTGGTCTCAGACCTAATCGAGTTGACCTTTCAAGTCCAAGATCAAGATTCAAACTCAGACCCAAACCCAGTTAAGTCAACCCATCAGGTCCACCCATTACATATAAATGGGTAAGCTGTGGTACTAGATGTTAACCTTTGTACATTCAATAAAACTAGGAAAATTTAGGAAAATCATATATTCTTTAATTTAAATTCAAAGATATGATGAAAATACACGTGATTTCAAGTTTGAATAGGTGGAAAGGAAAAAAGATGGTTAAAAAGTTTTTGGGATGAAATGATATAAAAAAATTTGTTGGGGCTAATTTTTATGGTGAAAAGTCAATAAAATAGGGAGATAAAAGATGAGGCGGTACAGTAAAATCGTTAGAGATTTTTTTATGCCACTTAAAAAAAAAAGAGTAAGAGGGTCTACCATAAAATAAGATGAGAAATTCGAGTTCTATTCGAAATTTTCCTTTAATTTATTGGAAGAAATTCGGCTTGGACCACCTAACAACCCAACTTATTTACATGTAAAATTTTTTCTGAAGCAATAATTCTAAAAAAATAGAATAGCTGCCTTTTCTTTTATTTTCTTTTGAGTGTTATAAAATAGTAGCCTTTATTTCTATGATTTGGCTAATTTAATTGATTCTTGTGGGAAAAAAGAAAATGCGGACGTATTTTCGTGGAGAGAGTTCAAATGCTAATGAGTTCTTAGCAACTTATTCGAAAAACAATATGGAGCGGTTCTCACAGAGGTAAATACACTTCCACCTCAAAATGTCATGGATTTCAATTCCCTGTTCTACCTGAAGGATTTTCTATAAGTAATTGAGAAATAAATGGCTTGTTAAATAATAGAATAAAGGAAGAATTACGGTAACCTTCCGATACGATATTGTTATTTAAAAAGATCCTCCATTATATTGCTCAAATTTATTCTACTCCCATAGTAGAATATCTTTTTACTCCCTCGAACAAAACCCTATCTAGAATTATTTTTTGGACTTCAATGTAACCCTTCAACCTTCACATTGATCTTGTTGAAAAAAATATATATATCATAATTGTAAGTTCTATGTACTTACGGAAAAAAAAAAAGAGAAGAAGTCTCGAGATTGAATAGAGATCATCCAATTTTAGATGGTGAAAAATAAATGTTAGAAAACACAAATTTCAAATTTTTTTTTTTCAGAATGATTATCTAGTAATTCTTAAGTGGTTACCAAAATTCGAGATTGAAAAAACCTTCACAAGTGGGTCTTCTAACCTCGGGAGCATAAGCAATGTTCCTACGTGCTCTTCTATATTTTATGTTGAAGTTTTACATTTTTCTTATTTCTTTCCAAACTAGCCCTAGTTCGGAACTTCAAGTTCAGAGCTGAAATATTCTCTCTATATTTTTATTGTCAAAGAAATCCAGTTTCAATTATCTGAAACCATTTTTCACGTGAGACCTAGGTTTGGAATTTGATCTTTTGGACCTAGATTTCACTTAAGGGCACGTTTGGTACACATGAACTTTTCGTGAATTATTCTCAAATGAAAGAACATCCCATGTGGTTAGGAGTGGGAGTTTTTTCATACCAATTGGCTACCAATTGGTGCGAAACAAATGAGTTGAAACAGATTGGTGTGCAAAACTCTCACACCTAATCACCTATGAGGGAGTTCTTTCATGGAAAAATATTTTATAAAAAAAAATTTCGCATGTACGAAATGTGCCCTTAAAAGAAAATGTGCACTAGAACTGGAGATTCGAGTTCCGCACTGATGTAAAAAATAAAACCAAAAAAAAACAAAAATAAAAGGTTGAGATAATATACCCTCTCTCAAGATCTGTAGGGGAATCCACTGCAAAAATCTCTTCACAAGACCACATTTTATTAACTCATCCACTTTTTTTACAATAAAGAGAAACCTCCCTTTAAATAGACTAAAAAATAAGATAAACATTAACAAGAAAAACTCTCTCTACACTTTTCCTATTTTATTTCTTCTTCCATATTTTCTCTCTCTTCCCTTAACCTCACGTACTATCCCCTTTTATCCAAAGCCTAAAAACTACTTTTTATTTAACCTTATCCTTTTACATTCCTAAACTAGCCCCCTTAATTTAACCTTATCTATTTATACTTCTAAACTAACCCAATCCAATTTATCAATATGCACAAGATAAATTCGATAAATTCATGTGCACCTAATTATCCCTACGCACCTCCTCGCTTATTCTTGAAGAGATAAACTAAATAAATAAAAAAAATTAACATAACCTTAATAGTATTTGCATCATTCTCCCTGGGTTGGGAGAAGCTAAATCTCGAGCTCAAAAGTTGGTAATGCAGTCCCACCATGAGCCTCGATACTTTTTATTCAAGACTGATGCCTACAACTGTGCTTCAAGAGTAATTGTTGAATACGAGCTTGGGCTAATCATTCCTAACTCGGAATTGGTACAACTCCAAAAAAACACCAAGTTCAATTGATGAACATGCTTGACCATGAAATTTTGGGAGATCGATTTTAATGTCAAAATTTGGTGGTCGTTCTATAGGACGTAACGGATCTGGCTTCCTTATAGAATATGGCGGATCTGGCTTGTAAATTTCTTCAATATGCTTGAAATCAACACCCTGGATTTGTTATGAAATTACTGGTCCAAAATAAATGTGGTTATGAGTACGTTCTTCACAAAGAAGATTGTTCTCCAACTGTTGCAACCTCTGATTCATCTCTTGATTTATCTCACGTATTTCAGTTCGAAAAGGGCTTTAGTAAAACTTTCTACCTAACGATAATCCATAGCAGGAGTAGGATTAGCTTGATTGCTTAGATCTAACTTGCTAGTTTGATTGCTTAGATCTAACTTGCTCTCAGGATCTGACTTGCTCTTATACCAATTAATGCAGATTGATGCAGAGCAATAATAACACCATAAAAATAAAAAGAAAAGTTTGAGAGAATATACCCTCTCTCAAGGTCTGTAAGGGAATTCACCCCAAGGTTGAGAGAATATACTCTCTCTCAAGGTCTGCAAGGGAATTCACCCAAACAACCTCTTCACGAGATCAAATTTTATTAACTCATCTATCATTTTTTTCACAATGAAGGGAAACCTCCATTTAAATAGACTAAAAAATAAGATAAACATTAACATGAAAAACTCTCTCTACACTTTTCTTATTTTATCTCTTTTTCCCTATTTTCTCTCTCTTCCCTTAACCTCACGTACCATCCCCTTTTATCCAAAGACTAAAAACTACTTTTTATTTAACCTTATACTTTTACATTCTTAAACTAGCTCCCATAATTTAACCTTATTTATTTATACTCTTAAACTAGCCCAATCCAATTGATCAATATGCACAAGATAAATTTGATAAAATTCATGTCTACCTAATTATTCTTTGCGCACCTCCTCTCTTATTTCTGAAGAGATAAACTAAAGAATAAAAAAAATTAAAATAACTCTAATATTATTTGCATCACGCACCCAGCACACTTGCAAACGTTTTGTAAAGAATGATGGGTAAATAATCCATTCAAATTTTTTTTTTGGTGAAATCGTGTGTTCAAAATTTGGAGTTCAAAACCTACTACACTAGTAAATTTCTCCAAAATTGTGGTTTCAATAGTTGAAGTTCGAAAACCAAGATTTCATCTCAAGGAAAATTGTATGTTCAATTTGAAACTCCAATCACTATACCCAACATATTTTTGAAATTTGGGTAAAGAAGTTCATGTTCCAAACCAAGGTTTCACTTGAAAATTGGGTCTGGAACTTGTGCTTTTGGATAATTTTTTTACTTAAAATGCATAAAAGAAAATCAGTTTAGAACTTGAAGTTCCGAATAGGGATTGTTTATGGAAAATAGAAAATTAAAAAAAAAGTAAGACTTAAATGTAGAATATAAAAGAATAGGTATTTTTCTAAAATATATCAATCTTGTTGAATGACTTACTAATAAATTCCCCAAAAAAAAAAAAAAAAGAAGCATGGCCTAGATAATCTTCTTCTAATACCTAAAACTGTTATTTACAGGAACCATCCACAATCAACTGTTGAATGCTCACACAGCTCATCTATGTATTCTAATATGATGAACATTATTAGAATGAACCTTGCGGATCACGTTGGTTTAAACAATGCGAGCAATCAAGTGGAAGCTGAAGCCGGGGAAAAATTTGCTGAAATTGATAATACAACATATCGGCCCCCAGAAACTTATATTGCTGCAACACCTGCCATCCAGTGGCCTGAAACCTATACTGCTGCCTCGCGTGTTACTTATCCTCCAGAGACCTCAAAGCCCAAATAAAATGAACGGGGTAAGGTTTTTTATTCGACGCAATTTATCGATTTCTATGGAGGGGTGAGAATGGCTCGAGTCCTGGTTGACCTAGACTTGGACTTAACCTAACTAGTTATAAGTTGGACTTAGACAGGACATGACCCGGATCATGTCAATTGGATCGGGTTGGATCGGGGTCTACAAATAAGAAAAAAATAACAATAATGGGTAAACATATGCTTTATAAAATACATTTCGTTTTTAATATGCATTTATGGTAATATTTACTATGTCAAGCTTGGCCTTGTTGACTACAACCCGGACCTGACCAGACTTAGACAAGTTCTAAACTAGACCTGGTCCCGTACTTGACATGGCTCAGGTCAACGTCAAATGGATCTAGACCTAACTTGTCGGGTCCAAAAAAATATGGATTTGGTTTCATACCTAGTCGGTTGACCCGTCGAGTCCAGAATCAAGATCCCGTCAGGTCCACCCGTTACATACAAATGGGTAAACTGTGGTACTAGATGTTAAGCTTTGTACATTCAATAAAAATAGGAAAATTTAGGAAAATGATATAAGATTTAATTTAATTTCAAAGATTCGACGAAAATATACATGATTTCATGTTTGAATAGTTGAGAATGAGTAAAATGTTAAACAGTTGAATAGTTGAGAATGAGTAAAATGTGGACAAGTTATTTTATTCGTTGGGGATTGTGTAATCTATGACCCTTTATAGATGGTGCAAGTAGGTTACAAACCTGCTTGCTGTCAGACGTAAAATCGAATGAGTGTGTTGGCCATTTTATTACATGAAGTTAAAAAATTTCTCAATTAATTGAGGGTGATCAATTGTACACTCTTTCCCTTTGACATTTATTTATTTACTTTTTTTGGGTGAGTTAGTGGACAGAGCCAGTACTTCTATGCCTGTAGTATTTATTCTTGAAACATTTGAATTCTCACAAACTATGTTTTTCCTTTTTATGGTTAATTAATTCCACAAAGTGCTTGTTACACGATTTCTTGTTTGGATGACATGGAAACTAGTTTGACAGGTACTTGGATATTATAACGCGTACTTGGAGATTATAACGCTGGTTCGTCAGTCAAATATAAAGAGGATTAGATATGTCACAATTGTGCTTATTTTAGTACACAAAGTCATATTGGCATCAGTATTGTGTTTTTATTCATGATTTTGGATGAGTTACATCTAAGAAAGACCAGCAAATTTTCTTCCTTTCTATTATTATTAATTATTAGCATTTGTTTAATATTGGCCTGTTTGAATGTAATCATTATCGTTGACAATTCGCTGTTTCAATAAAATAAACCTGGATAATCTATTAACTATTGTTTTCTAATATCAATCATAAAGTTATCTGAATTAAAGTTATAGACGCAAAAAAAGATTATTTGGGGATGTCACGGCTTCTATACTAATTCATGGCAGCCTCAGCTTCCAAAGAACAAGGAAGATCGGGTTTGGCACTCTCCTTTTTCCATAAAATAAATGCTATATTTTTGTTATTAAAATACTAGTGTAAAAGAATATTCCTTTCAAACTATAGTGTTTTAGTTAGAGAGAAAGTAGTAAATTATCAGCCTCACATTGCAGAATGAAAAGAAGACCTATGTGATCATTTATCAAGGAATATATATATATTTTTTTTTCTTCACCTATTTCTTTTGGCAAAAGACCATTTACATGTGGCATTTATTATAATAAGATAAATTTCAAAATAAAATCAACATAATAATAAAACTAAGATCTTAATAACTTGATGCCATTGAAACAACTATGCACTATGCATGAAAATAAAAGATAAGATTGCAAGAAACAAAAGGAAGAGTGCCGGATATTACCTCAACCGGACTTATTACACCCCACACCGAGTCACCACCATCCGATGGCACGGGATCAATGGTCTAGCTGCAATCTCGAATCGGGAAAGTAAATTTTGGCCAATTCACACCAATGGAACATGAACCCCTTTGATCATAAATTCAAACCCTAGATGAATTCTCCTAGCAATCTAATTTGAGAGAAATGGATTCTCTTTTTGCTAAACCCTAAAACCCTTAGCAGTAAATCCATATTTGAGAGATAGGAAAGAAGAATTACATAACCTAAACCCTTAGGTTCTTTCACAATGTGGGAGAGAGAGATCAAACATGAGAGAGGGAAACTTTATTAAGAGAGAGAGATAGAAAGATAAGGTGTAGATATTTTTTGGTAGAGATAATCTTTTTTTATGGGCTTTGAATGAGCTTAGGGTTTCTTAGGATTTTTTTTGGCTTGCCTCTTCTTGTGAGATTGAACATAGACCGTCGATCAAGGGTGACTAGTAGGGTAAGAGATATCAGTCTTCCATTCTATAGATGGGCCATCAACATTATAGGAGGTGCATGAACCATTATCACCCTTTCCTAAACCATTTTCTCATCAATATAAATTAAATAATTAAATCTAATCAAAATATTGTGCATATCATAAAATAGCACAAGTCTACTCAATCTTTCTACAAAATCTTTCAAAGATATATCAAGTCAATATTTAGTCAATATCTTCCAACCATATGGCCACAATGGACCCCCATGATATTTTTATATGTTTAAAATTAATAAAAGGATTTTAGATTATTATTTGAATATTTAAACAATTGTAAAATTAATATCTTTAATTTTATAAATTCAAAAATTATAAATAAAATATCCAGGGGTTCATAAAAAATTCAAATAAAATCTTAAAATAATTTTCATCATAAAACAAACACAATTAAATTAATTTGATGGGAAAAGAATCCATATGGTTTAGGAATCAACAATCATGAGGGTACTCCACCTTCAATTGTGGACTACAAACTACACTTGCTTTATCAGGCTGACCTAGTGTTTCCCATGACCCACAGTCCAAGCAAAGGCTCATTAGCGCGTCACCAAAGTCTGACCGATGAGCCAAGGAATCGCAATCCCAGTCTGTGGATTTCAGGTCCTTCCCTAGAGACGAGTCAAGGTCACCTAGACCTGATGCGACCATAGCTCCTATGATGCATAGGGGTATCTCTCTCACATGCATACGTTTCACTCTAAAAGGTGGATTTCTGACTTTCTCGAACGATCTATCGATATGCATGTCGTGTGATGGTACATGAATGAGGCTTTGGCCCCCGTCTTTGTAGGCCATCATAACACACAAGGGTCACACAGTCCCAGGGCTCACTCATTCGGACATATTCTCTAACCTCATCAAGGGCTAACCCATTAGAATCCTTCTCGGTTTGTTCTTTATGCCCAAGTAACATGGGTTTTTTCCAACCGATTGGCCTAGGTCGTCAAACACAGTCCGGTATCTGCAAACATTGCTTGCTTAATATGGCCCACGAGGGGTCACACTCCCACTGAGTTCATGTTCCACTATATCATTTTATTTTTTCAAGCACTCATAAAGCCTTTAAAGGCCACATAAACCCAACATCTCTGAATTGGCCTTTGAAGGCCTTACATTCTCTCTTTTTTCTCTCATTCTCATCTCTCTCTCCCAATTGCAATCTCTCTCAAGCATTTTTACTTGTTCTCTCAATACATTAATCATGGCTTTCGCCATCAATCCTTTCATAAAAGGATTTATAGAGGCAACACATTTTTCTCTTTACTGCTCGGATCTCATCCTAAAAATGGTCGTAACTCATCTTTCACATCGCATTGCCAATCATGGAACTGTTGTTGCCAAAAACCATCAAGTACCCTCATCGCATGGGGTCATATGTTCATGGGCCCAAAAGCGTTTTTCAAATAAGTTGCTCCCTTTTGTAGCCATACAACTAACACCAAACATTTGGGTTTCATGGGTGAACAACATTATAGTCTGTTGTTTTACTTGGCATGTCAAATACTAGCAGGTGCTCCGACTGGAATATTTAGTTTATCTGGATCTCGATCTTTCTCAATCTCCCCTCATTCCTCAGGTGATAAAAACATGGTTTTATATGCTTAGAGTTCTTATGGAATCGTGGCTCCTTTAACACGCATATTGTGACCATGTTGTCGCAGAAAATTCTTACTACCTCATAACCACGAGGTGAAAGTCAAGTCTATTAAGAAATTTCTTAATCCATACGGCCTCCTCGATCACCAAATAGCACGCCATGTACTCTTCCTTCATGGTGAACAATTTCGTCACAACTTGTTTCTTTGATTTCTAAGAAACTGTACCCCCTCCAAGCATGAACACATATCTAGATGCAGACTTCGCATCATTTGGATCTGTGAGATAGCTTGCACCTGTATATCTGAATATCCAAGCAGCTAAAAAAAAAGTAGGACTGTTGTAGCTCTCACTCAATTATTATACATACAACCCATTCTTATGCATATATCATGAGGTAGCATATCAAGTCTCATGCAATATATAATTCAATACCCGTTGCTTTCACAATATGCAAAAACCTTAAAGAACCATAAAGGTTCAACCACATTAGACATCTTGGTAGTAAATTCATACAGACCTAGTTATCTAATCAACATAACATGTGTTAGGGAAGCCCAGCATGTTGGCATTCCTACAACATTCCTTATGGTTCAAAGCCTTAGGTAATCGAAGATTCTAAATAACTAGAAACATGGGTGAAAGCATATAGGTAATTTTTTTAAAAAAGTGCATGATAGTTTTTCTCTCACTTTTTTAAATACCTTCAAGACACAATGTTTTTCTTTTTAATAAAAAAAAATTGACTTGGTATATATATATATATATATATATATATGCATCCACAAGCAATAGTTATATAATAATATGACAGTTTAAAATGATTTTCATAAAGACTTAATGAGACCTTCCAAGACTATGTGGTTTTCTCAAAACCATATTCATAGACTTAGGCATTTTTCAAATCATCCAATTTAATTTTAAAATACATGCTTAGCCTTCATAAATCATTTTACCGTATTCACCTTTAATTTCCTATCAAGTCAAGTTCATGGCCACAAAAACAAATCATATATACCATCTTATAATTTTATCCAAAATATAACATGACTAAATAATATCTATTAAAGCCTTGACAAAATACTTCATTTTTGGCAATTATAGAGAATTTATCAAGAGATCATCATCACATGCAACACATCATATTATAGACATTATTGAAAAGATGATCACCAAGACCAAGTTCCACCAGAACTCTCCATTTGTGCTTATATATTTGATTGAGCCACACCCATCTCTCATGTTTCATCTTTAGGGCTCAAAGCCCTTGATCAAGTTACATCTCCATGCGTATCACTACCTTAAAGTAGTTCATACTCAAGTACAATGAGCCACAAAAACACAAGGTATTCAAAACCTACTCTTTCAAATTTGTTAGTACTTATCACTTAATGTCCATACACTCCATACATATTCATAAAACAATTAGCCAAAATATAACCAAAGTATAATAAACAAAGTTATTGAATCCTTTTTCCTTATATGATCGTACCATGTAATGTGGAATAGATTTCATACCACAAAACCACTTAGTGTGGTACATGGGCTTTTTTTATTATCGTTTTTACTTGTTTGACAAACTATTGTGATCTTGGAAGTGTATGCAACTGTTGGAGAATATATTAGCCATTAGTTTCACAAGTCACGAAGTGTCCATCTCTTCGGCACTTGGATTATCCTGTCTTACAACGTGAAGAAAAACTCTTCTTCATCTCATTATTTCAAATATCACAATTTTGATTCTCCCACTGATCTTTAACGTTTCGATGCTTGCACCAAGTCTCTCGATATATCCCTTCATTTGGAAGAAACTAAGATACTTTTATATGTATTGTGTTTCTTCTTCTTTCTTCTATTTTCAGATTGAATACTTTTCACATAGAATGTCTTATCTTGCCAACTCTATATTACATCTCTCTTAAGTTGTACTATAATAAATCATACTCATGACACACTATAAAACCTTTTAAAATGAGTCTTAAAGGTCTTCATAATTGGGAATTCAAGGATGTGCCTTAACATGCCACATCTTTTAATTTACTGCAGCATAGAACATGAGCATCCCATGATAAAAATATGACATCTGTCAACTAGTAAAAAGTTTATCTTCGAATCCTTTTGAGTATTGAAATAGACTCAAAAATATAAAATAATGCTCAGTTCCATTCCTAAACCATACCATATAGTGAGTCTTCGTTTTAGTGACATTTAGGTCATAATGCAATTTTCTCAGCAGAAAATCAAATTGAGCACCTCTCAATAAAAAAATTGTTTCTCTCAATTCTCAAAGAATTTCTTCTTGAAATATTTTGTGTTGAAAACTAGACTCAAAACCAAAGCATAAAATTATATTTTGAATCCCAAATAATATTTTTCTTTAGATAAATAAATAAGTGACATTCACGTTACAAAATAAAGCATACTGCAGGATTCCAAGATGAACACTAGCTAGTAAAATTGTCTTTTCTCTCTACCATCATGGAGTTTTCCTTTCAAACCAATTTTATTTGAAATTAGACACATAATGATAGCACATATATTTCCACAAGCTTTATATGACTTCGTTAAGTAGGCTTGATAAATATAGGTATTCATGTTCAATGAAGAACATACCAAATTACAGAAAATTCAGGACGATCTCTTTTCAATCCAAAATTTTTATTCCTCTCTTTCCATAGATATTTCTCTCTCAAAGAAATTTAATTACAAATTAGACTCAGAATGGAAGTTTAAAAAATTAGTGTGAACTATAAAACATTCTGTTAAGAATAGAAATTAAATCTTAACTTCCAAGGCATGAAAATAATTTTTGTCGCAGAAAACAGCACTTGTACGTCTTTCAATAAATTGATCATATCTTTCAAACTACAAGGACTTTCTTGGTGAAGCATTTTTTGTTTGAAAGTAGACTTAATTTTATGAGTTACAGCCTAATTTCAGCTAAAAATAAAATCATATGATTGGTGAGAAAAATCACGGAACTCAATGGACAGTTTTTGAATTTTGCATAGAAAGAACTGACACCCTTCATTGTTTAGTCCATAACTCTCAATTCCCTTAGGATCTCCCACTGAAATTTTGCAGGTAAATTATACTCTAGAAAAATACCTCATTATATTTTTCATATCTCTATTCTAAAATAGCCCAGAATACTCATTATGTAGAGTGCCTTTTCGGTGTTGGAATGTTTCAATAATTTTTAACCGTGGGTGTATTTCTTGACCACAAAGGTCATTAGATTTCTTATATCTCATTCCCAAGCTTGATCTAAACTCAATAAAGAGAAAATATAACTAATGACATCAAGTATCAATAGCTCTAATAAGAATGAAAGAAAGACCTATGTGATCATTTACAGGGGAATACATTTTTTTTTTTTTTTCTTCACCCCTTTCTTTTAGCAAAAGATCACTTACATGTGGTCTTTATTATAATAAGATAAATTTCAAAATAAAATCAGCATAACAATGAAACCAATATCTTAACAACTTGATGCTATTGAAACAACTATGCACTATGCTTGAGAATAAAAGATAAGATTGGAAGAAACAAATATACCGCACACCAAGTCACCACCATCCGATGGCACGGGATTAATGGTCTAGCTTCAATCTCAAATTGGGAAAACAAATTTCGGCCAAGTCGTACAATTGGAACATGAACCTCTTTGATCATAAACTCAAACTCCTTTGATCACAAACTCAAACCCTAGGTGAATTCTCTTCGCAGCCTAGTTTGAGAGAGATGGATTCTCTTTTTTCTAAACCCTAAAACCCTTAGCCATATATTCAAATTTAAGAGATAGGAGAGAGAAGAATTCGACCCTTAGGTTCTTTTACAATGTGGGAGAGAGAGATCAAACATGAGAAAGAAAAACTTTCTTAAGAGAGAGATATAGAAAGATAAGATGCAGAGATTTTGGGTAAAGATAATCCCTTTTTTATAGGTTTGAACAAGATTAGGTTTCTTAGGGTTTTCCTTGACTTGTCTCTTCTTGTGAGATTGAACATAGACCGTCGATCAAGGATGACTTGTGGGGTGAGAGATCTGAGTAATCCATTCCATAGATGGGCCACCAATATTATGGAAGATGCATGGACCATTATCCCCATTTCCTTAATCATTTTCCCATCAATAGAAGTTAGATTAATTAAATCTAATTAAAATATTATGCACTCCATAATCTTTCACAAAATATTCCAAAGATATATCAAGTCAAAATATACTTTCAATATTTGGTCAATTTATGGTCAAAATATTCCATATATTATTTAACCATATGTCATAATATATTATTATCAAAACATGAAATAACTTAAACTCCAAGAAAGAATCCAATGGGTGGGACATGCCACCCATGTGTGGCACATGTGGGCCCCACCCAGTTGACACATGGTGGGCTCATATGCACTATGGGCTCCTCCTTGATATTTTATATAATTTTAAATTATCAAAAAAAAAAATTAAAATATTATTTGAATTTATAATTTTGTAAAATCAGTATCTTCATTTTTATAAGTCCAAAAGAATTATAAATAAAATATCAAATGGCTCATAAAAATTCAAATAATAATTCTAAAATAATTTATATCATAAAACAAATATAATTAAATTAAATTGATGGGAAATGGATCCATAAGGTTAAGGAATTTAATCTGCAATCATGGGGCAGTCCACCTTCAACTGTGAACTACAGACCACACTTGCTTGATTGAATCGACCAAGTGTTTCCCATGACCCACAGTCCAAGCAAGGGCTCATTAGCGAGTCACCAAAGTCTAGTGGATGAGCCAAGGGGTTGCAATCTCAGTCTATGGATTACAGGTCCTCCCTTAGAGACAAGTCAAGGTCACGAAGACCTAATACGACTACAGCTTTATGACGCATAGGGGTATCTCTCGCACATGCATACGCTTCACTCTAACGGTGGATTTCTAGCTTTTTCGAACGATTTATCGATATGCATGTCATGTGACGGTACATGGATAAGGCTTTGGCATATGTATCTGTAGGCTACCATCACATACAAGGGCCATACAGTTTCTTGGCTCACTCATACGAGCATGTTCTCCGACCTCATCAAGGGCGAACCCAAAAACCCTCATCGATTTGTTCTTTATGCTTAGGTAACATTTTTTCCAACCGACTGGCCTAGATCATTAAGCACAGATCAATATCAGCAAACCATCGTTTGCTTAGTATGGTCTACGAAAGACCACACTCCCACTGAGTTCATGTTCCACTATATCATTTCACAAGCACTCATAAGGCCTTTAAAGGCCACATAAACCCAACATCTCCCACTTGGCCATTGCATGCATTACATTCTCTCTTTCTCACTTTTTCTTATTCCCATCTCTCTCTCCCAATTACAATCTCTCTCAAGCATTTTTATTTATTCTCTCAATACATTAATTATGGATTTCGCCATCAATCCTTTCACAAAAGGATTTATAGAGGCAACACATTTTTTTATTGTTCGGATCTCATCCCAAAAATGGTTGTAGCTCATCTTTCACATCACATGACGAATCATGGACCTGTTGTCGCAAATGACCATCACGTACCCTTATGGCATGGGGTCGTATGTTCATGGGCTCAAAAGAGTTCTTCAAATAAGTTGCCCCCTGTTGTAACCATTCAACCAGTACCAAACATTTGGATTCCATAGGTGAACAACATTATAGTCTGTTGTTCCATTTGGTATGTCAAATACTAGCAGGTGTTCCCACTGGAATATTTAGTTTATCTAGATCTCAATCTCACCTCATTCTTTAGGTGATAAAAACATGGTTTTATATTCTTGGAGTTCTTATGGAATCGTGGCTCATTTGACATGCATATCGTCATCGTGCTGTCGCAGAAAATTCTTACTGCCTCAAAAAGCATGAGGTGAAAGTCAAGTCGATTAAGAAATTTCTTAATCCATACGGCCTCCTTGATCACCAAACAGCACGCCACGTACTCTGCTTTCATGGTGGACAATTTCGCCACATCCTGTTTCTTTGATTTCTAAGAAATTACACCCCCTCCAATCATGAACACATATTCCGATGTAGACTTTGCATCATCTGGATCTGTGAGATAGCTTGCACTTGTATATCTTAATATCCAAGCAGCTAAAAAAACATGGGATTATAGTAGCTCCTACTCAATTATTGTACATACAACAAATACATTCTCAACATTCTTATACATATATTATGAGTGAGCTTATCAAGTCTCATGTAATATGTAATTCAATACCTGTTGGTTTCACAATATACAAAAACCTTTATGAACTATAAAGGTTCAACCACACTATATATCTTGGTAGTAAATTCATACTAACCACGTTTTCTAATCAACATAATATGTGTCAAGGAAGCCCAACATGATGACATTCTTACAACATTCTCTATGGTTCAAAGTCTTAGGTAATTGAGGATTCTAAATAACTAAAAACATGGGTCAAGGCATATAGGTATTTAGAAAAAAACAGTGCCTGATAGTTTTTCTCCCACTTTTTTAAATACCTTCAAGACAAAATATTTTTCTTTTTAATAAAAAAAAAATTGACTTGGTATATATATATGCATTCACAAGCAATAGTTATATAATAATATGACAGTTTAAAATGATTTTCATAAAGACTTAATGGACCTTGCAAGACTATGTGGTATTCTCAAAACCATATTCATAGACTTAGGCTTTTCTCAAATCATCCAATTTAATTACAAAATACATGCTTAGCCTTCATAAATCATTTTACCGCATTCACTTTTAATTTCCTACCAAGTCAAGTTCATGGCCACAAAAACAAATCATATATACCATCTTATAATTTTATCCAAAATAAAGCACGACTAAATAATGTCTATTAAAGCCTTGACAAAATACATCTTTTTTGGTAATTGTAGAAAATTTATCAAGAGATCATCATCACATGCAACACATCATATTATAGATATTATTGAGAGGATGGTCACCAATACCAAGTTCCATCAGAACACTCCCTTTGTGCTTACATATTTTAATGAGCCACACCTATCTCTCGTGTTTCATCCTTAGGGCTCAAAGCCCTTGATCAAATCACATCTTCATGTGTATCACTACCTTAAGTAGTTCATACTCAAGCACAAGGAGGCACAAAAACACAAGGTATTCAAAACCCGTACTTTCAAATTTGTTAGCACTTATCACTTAATATCCATACACTGCATACATATTCATAAAACAATTAGCCAAAATATAATCAAAGCACATTAAAAAAAGTTATTGAATCATCTTTCCCTATATGACCTTTCCCTATATGACCTTACCATATAATGTGGGAAAGATATCGTACCTCAAAACCATGTAGTGTGGTACTTGGGCTTTTTTTATTCATCACTTTTACTTGTTTGACAAGCTTTTGTGATTTTGGAAGTGCAAGCTACTGAAAGAGAATATATTGGTCATTGGTTTCACATGTCACGAAGTGTCCATCTCTTCGGCACTTAGATTCGCATGTCTTATACTGTGAAGAAAATATTTTCTTCATCCCATTATTTCAAATATCACAATTTTGATTCTCCCATTGATCTTTAATGTTTCTATGCTACCACCAAGTCTCTCTCTATATCCCTTCATTTCGAAGAAATCAAGAGGTTTTATGGGTATTGTGTTTCTTCTTTTTTCTGCTATTCCCAGATTAAATACTCTTCACATAGAGTGTCATACCTTGTCAACTCTGTATTACCTCTCTTTGAAGTTTTATTATAATAAACCATACTCATATCACACTATAAAACCTTTTTAAATGAGCCCTAGAAAAAAAAGTCTTCATAGTTAGGAAACTAAAGATGTGTCTTAACATGCCACATCTTTTTAATTTATTGCAGAATTGAACTTGAGCATCCCATGATAAAAATATGATATCTCTTAACTCATAAAGAGTTAATCTTCGAATACTTTTGAGTATTGAAATAGACTCAAAAGAATATAAAATAGTACTCAGTTCCATCTCAAATCATACCATTTAGTGAATATTCATTTTAGTGACATTTAAGTTACATTGCAATCTTTTCAGTTGAAAATCAGGTTGAGTACCTCTCAATAAAAAATTTGTTTCTCTCAAGCCTCAAAGAATTTATTCTTGAAATCTTTTGTATTGAAAACTAGACTAAAAACCAAATCGTAACATTATAGTTTGAATCCCAAATAATACTTTTCTTGAGAGAAATAAATAAGTGATATTTACATCACAAAATAAATCATACTGCACAATTTCAAGATGAACACTATTTAGTAAAATATTTTTTTCTCTCTACCATCATTGAGTTTTCCTTTCAAACTAATTTTGTTTGAAATTAAATACATAATAGTAACACATATATTTTCACTAGTCATATATCACTCTGTTAAATAGCCTTGATAAATATAGTTATTCATGTCTTCAATGAAGGATATACCAAATTATAGAAAATTTAGAATGACCTCTCTTAACTGTGGGTGTATTTCTTGACCACAAAGGTCATTAGATTTCTTATATCTCATTCCCAAGCTTGATTTAAACTCAATAAAGAGAAAAGATAACTAATGGCATCAAGTATCAATAGCTCTGATACCAATGAAAGAAAGACCTATGCGATCTTTTATAGGGGAATACATTTTTTGTTTTTTTCACCCCTTTCTTTTGGTAAAAGATCACTTACATGAGGTCTTTAATATAATAAGATAAATTTCAAAATAAAATCAACGTAACAATAAAACCAAGATCTTTACAACTTGATGTCATTAAAACAACTATACACTATGCTTGAGAATAAAACATAAGATTGCAAGAAACAAAAAGAAGAGTGTTGGAGATTACCTCAATTGGGCTTATTACACCCCACACCGAGTCACCACCATCCGATGACGCGGGATCAACTGTTTAGCTTCAATCTCGAACCGAGAAAGCAAATTTCGGCCATGCCATACCAATGGAATACGAACCCTTTTGATCACAAACTCAAACCCTAGGTGAATTCTCATAGCAACCTAGTTTGAGAGAGATGGATTCTCATTTTGCTAAACCCTAAAACTCTTAGCCATAAATCCATTTTTAAGAGATAGGAAAGAGAAGAACTCCATAACCTAAACTCTTAGGTTCTTTCACAATGTGGGAGAGAGAGATCATACATGAGAGAGAGAAACCTTCTTAAGAGAGAGAGATAGAAAGATAAGGTGTAAAGATTTTGGGTTGAGAGAATCCCTTTTTTATAAGCTTGAACAAGATTAGGGTTTCTTAGGGTTTTCTTTGGCTTGCCTCTTCTTGTGAGATTGAACATAAACCGTCGATCAAGGGTGACTTGTGGGGTAAGAGATCTGAGTCATCCATTCCATAGATGTGCCATCAACATTATGGAATATGCATGGACACTTATTCCCCTTTTCTTAACCATTTTCCCATCAATAGAAATTAGATAAATTAAATCGAATTAAAATACTATGCATTCCATAATCTTTCACAAAATATTCCAAAGATATATCAAGTCAATACACACTATCAATATGTTGTCATTATATGGTCAAAATATTCTGTCTTTTTTGACCACATGTCATAACATAATATTACCAAAACATGAAATAACTTAAACTCCAAGAAAGAATCCAATGGGTGGGACGTGCCACCCATGTGTGGCACATTTAGGCCCTACCCACTTGACACGTGGTGGGCCCATGTACACTCTGGGACCCTCCAAGATATTTTATATAATTTTAAATTATCAAAAGAAATTTTAAAAACATTATTTGAATTTTATAATTTTGTAAAATCAATATCTTCATTTTTATAAGTTCAAAAAAATTATAAATAAAATATCAAATGACTCAAAAAAATTCAAATAATAATTCTAAAATAATTTCTATCATAAAACCAACTGAATTAAATTAACTTGATGGGAAATGGATCCATATGGTTAAGGAATTGAATCTGCAATCATGGGGCACTCTACCTTCAACTGTGAACTACAGACCACACTTGCCTTATCGAACCGACCTAGTGTTTCCCATGACCTACAGTCCAAGCAGGGGCTCATTAGCGGGTCACCAAAGTTTGGTGGATGAGTCAAGGGGTAGCAATCCCAGTATGTGGATTACAGGTCCTCCCTTAGAGACAAGTCAAGGTCACCAAGACCTTATGTGACCACTGCTATATGACTCATAGGGGTATCTCTCTCACATGGACACACTTCACTCTAAAAGGTGGATTTCTTGCTTTCCCGAACGATCTATCGATATGCATGCCGTGTGATGGTATATGGATGAGGTTTTGACTCCTGTTTCTGTAGGCCACCATCACACATAAGGGTCACACAGTTCCTCGGCTCACTCATCCGAGCATGATCTCCGACCTCATCAAGGGCTAACCCATAAACCCTCATCGGTTTGTTCTTCATGCTCAGGTACCATGGATTTTTCCCAACCGACTAACCACTATCGTTAAGCATAGATCAGTATCAGCAAACTATCATTTGCTTAAAATGGTCCACGAGGGGCCACACTCCCACTGAGTTTATGTTCCACTACATCATTTCATTTTACAGGTACTCATCAGGCCTTTAAAGGTCACAAAACCCAACAAAGAACCAGTCCAGAGCGGTGGATTGGCGATATGAAATGGTGGATCAACCGAATCCACCCTCTCTAGCCTTATAAATTTTTCTCAAAAAGGTATTGAAATTCATCATAGATGATGTTTCGGGTTTTTATGAAAAAATGGGTGTAGTGCTTGTTATTATTTTTGGATTGGAAAATACTTGTGTCTATTTCAAAACAACAATATGGTTTTGTTTGTTTTTTTAAAGCTAGTTTTGTAGAGAGAGAAAGTTGTGGGTTTGAGTCTCACATTAAAGAAGAGAGAGTTAAATGAGTAGTTGTATTTAAGAGTATGCATTTACATGCCTTATATTCTTTGTATAAGGTGAGAGAGATGGTACATGTGCGGAGCACGCAAAGCATGCACACGCACACAGACGTGCATGTGTATGAGCGCAGGGGCGTTTGATGGCGTACTTTGTACTTTACTCGCATCGGCACGAGAGGCGCCTCTCACCCGAGCACGTGTACGGGTCGAGCTTGATAGCTTTTTGTAAGCCCAGATCATGTGGGACACCTAATTGTCATCTATCCATTGATGAAATCGAGGCACATCCAATAGTCATCTAGCCATTGATAAAATGAAACCTCGTAACAATATCCTTTAAGGAGATGCATGTAAGTTGTAGCTGTTAGTAGTGTATGTAACCGCCATTGAAATAAGTGTGCAGCCTCCTTGTAGCTCTATAATAAGGGGCTCACTTCTCTTTCTCTACTCGGTTTTGTCTCTCTCTCTCTAAAACATCAAGGCTCTGGTGTCTAGTTGTGGGTGCATAGAGCTTAGAAATATCAAAGAGACTTCGTTCTTTTCCTATATCCCGAAGAGAAGTTATCCTTCTTGTGCACATCAAATACAATATCGAAATGGAGTAAATATCGTCTTGAGATAACACTCTTACATGCCCGAAAACAAAAAGGATTCAAGGCTTTGATTTTATGAAATCATAGTATCTTTTGCGCCTATGTCACCCGAACAATTTCCAACAGTGCATTATGAATTTTTTATCTTGCAAAAGTACATAAATATTGATATGTCATTTCTTGTTTGAAAGTCTATCTACAATTGAATATTTTATGCAAATTCCCATAGAAAATAAGAGCAGCCACTAATCTTAGGATCTCTCTCACACACAATCAAAAACACATTGAACATATCTCTTACACCACACAAAAACACATGAAAACATCTCTCTCACAGACACACACATACACACACAATACATTGGATCTCTTTCTCTTTCCGTCTATTAGACACACATTGGATATCTCTCTCTCATATATATACATAAAAATATATTGGATATCTATTTCTTTTGGACAAACATATTGGACCACTCTGTCTCTCTCACACACAAAAAGATAATTAAAAAGAAATTGCCACATCTGGAAAGAAGATACTAAGAAAACATGCATTTATCTCTCTAATAAATTCAGACCAATTTTAGTAGGTTTTTTGTCTTTTTAGTTTAAAAATTTCTTTATTTACTCTTAGCTTTTTTAGATTGAAGCATATTATTTTTTTAAAAATATTCTTTGTTGGCTATCTTCTTCTTTTTTACTATTGGTTCTATTGAATTACTCATCGTTTGCACAAAAATTCTACAGAGGAATCATTTTTCTAGCCCAACATTTCAGTAATTTTTTTCAACTAGAGTGGTTTAAAATGCAGAAATAAACCAAAAATTATTAATAGGTTTTCTCATTAAACTTGTTACAAGAGCATGATTTTCTCTTATGATTTTCGCTCTCTACATCTCTGATTTTTTATCACCATTTAGTTTTTGTTTTTTTTTTTTTAAAAAAATATATTTGGACACATACTCACCCAAACGAAATCTTTGGACAACTTTTCTTTTAGTCTTAGATCAGGGATTGGAACGGTTAACTCATGATTTTTTTTTTTGGATAGATCAATGGGGAATACAGGCCCCTACCCATTTTAGAAATGGTTAGTGGTTTTTGAATACATCCCCGAGAAGTAGCTGATGCTTATGTAGTGCTTACCACTGCGACCTCAACCCCATTCCCAAGAGTCCCGAATGAGAAAGTTCCCATAGTGGTGGAGAGGGTGGCCACCCCTCTTCAATTAAAAAGTTTTAAGTTTCAAAAGCTAGATAATGACAGAGGGTGGACTCCATTGACCCCTCTTTTAAACAAAAAATGATGAAGTTTCTATAAAGACTAGGCTATATGAAAACAAAATAAATGCTCATCTCAAATCCTCTTCCGGAAAGCACTTTCAACAACGAAAATCTCAATGATGGCTCTAATTTAAACTCAACTAATGAACAGATCTTGTGGATTTATGAACACTTATTTTAATGAGAAATGAATGGTCTAAAAGATTTATTACAAGATACACTAGTTTTAGAGTTTGAAATTCTAATTTTCTCAACCACAATGCTCAAGCAAAAAATAATGGATGTAAAGGTTTCTCAACGCTTGAATTTCAGTTTTTGATGAGTTATGGGTGAGCCTTTCCTTATGTTGATGGAGCTGCAGCCTTGTCAAACCATTTTCCAAAAAAAAATTTATTATTATTATTATTATTATTATTATTATTATTATTTTTTAGAAAAGGTCGCTGGTTGGTTGTAAGAATAGGACAACAATGTCAAGCGGCCCCGTCCTAAAAAACTAGGTCATGTAGCTTGATGGCCAGTTTTAGAAAAGGCCGGCCCTTGGCTGAGAGCTTTTTATTTATTTATTTTATTTTGGCTTTCAATTTTTTTCCCCTTCTCTTGAGGTCTATTTTCACCCTTTTTTTATCTTCTTTAGGTCTATTAGGCCCAAGCTAACCCAAACAAAGCCTGGGTCAGGCAAGGGCTAGGGCATCTTTCGCAAACCTGGGCGACTAGAGCCGGTCTACCCCATCTCCAACCCTATTATTAGCAAAGTAAAGGAGGCGGTATGACACATAAATAAAGAGTGAGAAAGTCGATAGGAAGGCGACAAGTTGGAAATACTCATTTCAGTAGGTTTAAAGATTTGATGGGTGTTGCTCATCAATTCGTTACCAGTGATAAAAAAACCCTGAATAAGAGGATTCATAGAAGTTGAGAGCTAGCACCAATAACCTTTTCTCTCTCTTAAACACATACTACCTTTTGTTTTTATTATACACATAAATGGTCGGACATAATGTTCTCATATTTGGGATTAATGGATATAAAAACAGAGAAAAAAAAAAAAACAAAAATAAGAACATCATCCTTGTTTTGTGTATTAGTCCGAGCATAGTCAGGAGAGACCCAATCCTCTTGATGTTGCACAGACGGAACAGATTCTCCAATTCATTGTTAATGCAGTTTCAATGCCAGCCAAACAAGATAATATGTTATTAGCATTTTCTAAAATAAATTAAATTAAGGAAAAAAACAATATGTGAGAATTAAAATGCTTTAAGTTAGACTCGTGTAATATGTGAGAATTCAAATGGTTTAAGTTAGACGAGTTACACAAGTTGTACCAGTGAAAAACTTTTTTCACAAGAATGTTACGTTGCAATTACTCTTAGCTGTCAAATATAAAATTAGAAAGTAAAAAAATATACAATTGCTCAGCCTCAATAATCTTTTTTTTTCAATCTAATTACATACGGACACTATTAGAGGGGTCAATTACCAAATAGGTACTTATTTACTCAAAATTATGAGCAACACTCTCCCTTCCTATGTTTTTTTTTTATTTTTTTCTTTAAGTTGTCATTCTATCCGACAACGCACATACGGGACCAAAAGAGGGCAAATATTTTTCCAAAATATAAAAGGTGTTTGGTGTTCGAAATACCAGCTCTTTATGTTCAAATAAAGAGCCGAGACAACATTTTACGGCCTTCAATGGAGAGAGAAAGTCCTGACCGGCGTCAATGTGTATTTTTGGGTCGATGTCACATCCGTGGCAACTGTCATTCCAATAAGAAAGGTTTAGTGCGAAGGTCCTCTGACCTATCTCATTCTCTCTCTGGTCTCTGGATCCTCTGCCTATCTCATTCTCTCTCTGGTCTCTATTACTTGATCCGTGAATCCATTTTCTCTCTTTCTGTTCTTCTATAACACTTTGATTCAATGATGAATCACTCTCTCTCGTAATTCTTCCTCTTCCCTGTAATCCACGGTGCTTTCTATCTCACCCATGAAAGCCAACTCGCCATATTGCGATTTCTCTCTCTCTAAACAGCATGGATTTTTCTTGTAGTGATTGGGATTTTCATTTCCGTATGTCTAGAGAGAAGATTGCCACGGACGACAACAACAACAACGCAAACCTCTTCTCCGATTACAGTTCAGATAAAAAAACTCTCTAAAGAGGCTGAAAACCCACCTCTAAAGCATCAAAAGAAGAATAACCCATCTCAAATCTTTCCATTTCGATTAATTTTCCGGCCTAATTTGAGTTCTTTTCCATTTAAACAGCGATGATTTCGGGCATGAATGGAGCAGGGATTAGTGAATCAGAGAGTGGGTTAATCTGTGGCACTTTTTCTTGAGCAAGAAAGAGGGGCTGAGGGCTCTATTTCACAATGGCCGGAAAAGCACATGATTACGACTCACCATGGATTTTCCTGCGGTTCCTGTCATTTCTCGGTGAAGAACTTTTCTTTCATCTTCTTCAGCAATGTTGAAGAGAAAGAAAGGGGAGAGCGTAAGGGATACGGGAGAGAGAGAGAAAGAGAGAGTTGTCCACAAGATCAAATACTGGACAACAAATAATTAGAAAAACTTGAACGAGCAGAACTGTCAGGTAATTCAAACACCACCACACAGCTCTTTAACTTTGTGCCGGACAGGTCATTAACTTTGAAAAAAAAATAGCCCTCCTCATGTCTGGTATTTACATTGTAAGATAGGCCACTAGAAGGATGCGGTGCTCGTAATTTCATACAAATGAATACCCATTTGGTAATTGACGAAATAGTGTGCACTTTTTTTTTCAAATTTCTTTTTCAAACTTTGTCTTAAAAAATGGTACACCCATGCCAGCTTGGTTCTACTTATGACCAAGAGAGGTTGATGTAACCATCTTATACTATAGATAAATAGGCTTAACAATAAAATATCTCCAATGAAAAGGATGTACCATAGATAAACGGTCTTAACATGCTGATCATTGCTCATCTGCCTGCTTCCCTTACACTCTTGAGATTTAACATTCGTCGAGGAATTTGTCCTGCAAGGAGATTTAGGAAGTCTCTATATTGCACAAGTAACCTATGGCACACATCCTTCAAGTCAAGGCCTATCTCTAACATCAATAGTTGTGGCACAAAGGTTCCATGCTTCTCGGAGGAACATTGGAATGTTAAAACAATGGTTGTTCGTTGTCTAAAAGTTTGTAACTCTCTCTCTTTCCCTCCCTCTGTCTCTCTTCCCATCCCCGTGGTTTGCTAAAGCTTGATATTAAAAAGTAGATTACAAGGACATTGCTCTCTCTCTGCACACACACCTCGAGTAATATTTAATGATAGTTAACCTCCGGATCTTCTAAAATGGATGCTCTATCTTCCCTTGCTTATTTAGGAAGCAATAATAAAAAACAAATTATTTCATGTATGCATAGTTGTGGGTTATATTTTCTTACACAGCTATTCAAAGAAAAAGATGGTAGCATTGCAACATAAGCTTTGTACTTAAAACTATCTTCTATATAAAATGAACTATGAATTGATATGTGTAACTATGGATTAATATATGTTAGGTTTCTGTGGCCATTAAAGGCTTTATGAGAATATGTAATCAATATTTGATATAGTGGAACATAAATTCAGTGGGAGTGTGGTCTTTTATGGACCATGATAGGCAAATGCTATTTGCCAATATTCAGACTCGACTTAACGTTCTAGGTCACTCGAGCTGGAAAACCCCTATTACCTTGGCGATAAACAAAACCGGTGAGGATTTATGGTTCATCCCTTGTGTAGACACCTCATTTTAAATCTGGCAAATTTTATGGTTTCTTGAATCCTTAAGACTGCCTTATCCTAGTAAACCCAAATCTATAGTCCACAAAGCCTACCTTGTGACCAAGAACCATTCTGCTTACCTAGAACCCTGCAGATATCCTGTTTTGATCCAGAATCTTGCAAATGCCTTGTTTTACTAAAAAAATCATTAAAATAGTAGAAAAATCATTTTTTACCCAAATTTTCTCTAAAAGCTTCACAAGAGGCTTAGGAACACACCTAAAGTGGAAATTTTCAATTTGAACCAATTTTGATTTGGGCAAAACTAGGAATGTTGCCCAGCCTAGACTGAGCGACAAGAGTGGTGCCACCCAGACTTGGGCGACACTACTAGTGTCGCCCGGGTAACTCCACTGGTGTCGCGCAGCTCTGTTCAGGCTCAAATTAGAATTTTCCTTTGGGTTACGATTTCTTGCCCTTTTTTGAAGTTTTTACTATATTTGTTTGGGTGACACCACTGGTGTCCCCCAAATTCGTATCCCAAAAAATGGTATTTTTGGTTGGAGGATCTGTTGGTTATGGAAAGATGTCCTTCCCAACAGATCCTTGGCCTTTATACGTTTTCGTGGCCATTTGATGGATAGAATTCTTCAGAAAAGAGAAAGATTGAAACCCTAGCCCCTTCGCTCAGAGAAAGTTAAGCCTAAAACCTTAACCTAAAAACCCTAACCCAAAGCTTGAGAAACCTTAAGCCATGAAAGGATAGATCCAAAAATCATCTCTAGGGCACAACAACCCTTTTCAACCACAGCTTGTCTGGTCAACATCTGAATCAGAGAGGCAAAGAGGACACCGGTTCTGATACGGTCGAGCCCTTGAAGGCTTGGGAGTCCCCGGCCACTGGGCCCAGTTTGGTATTGTTCTCTTACCCTTTCTTTCTTATTCTTCTTCTTATTGCTTTATTTGATTTTAATCTGTGTACTATTTTGAATTCGTGTTTTAATGTTTTGGATCATGCTGGCTCTGCCACAGATCTGATAGTGGATCTACTCGTTTCTGAGCAGATCTGGCCTCAGATATGAATTCGATTGGTCCCACTTTCTCTGCCATATTATTTTTATCAGTTTAAGGTGTCAAGATCCGAGAGATCTTTGTCGGAAGATCTGTTCGATTTTCATCATAAACAGTTTGACGCCCATCGTGGGGCATTTTGAGATTGATTAGAGCACAAAACACGAGTTTTATTCACTGTTTTTACTCTTTTCTGACACAAAAAAGTCCCAAAAATCGGCTGTAACCAGGACCCAGGGGTTTCGGTGTTGCATCAGCAGTGTAGTGCTGCCCAGGTCCAGGTCGAATCACTCCCTTGTCGCCTAAACCAAAAGTTTCAGAATTTTTTGAGACTTTGAAATCCTGTTTCAGGGACTCTCTTGTGACTGCTCAAAAAATTTCAAATCAGAATAAAATTTTTAAAAATACAAAAAAAAAAATTCTTAATATAGGTTTGTTCCATGTACACTTTTTTGTTTTACTTTATTTTAATTTATTTCATCAGAAATATTATTTTCCATACTTCTGCAAGTTTACTGTAACTGTACTTCATCAAAATTCATAAAAAAAAAAAAATAAGATATTTTTTTTGGGCGACACCACTCGTTCGCAAAATCGAACCGGAACGATTAATCGATTTTGGGGTTGGAAGCGATTTGAACCGGAACTAGACTAACCAAGGCGGTTAACTATTTTAACCGGTCAAGTAGGTTTTTTTTTTTTGAAAAATGGTAAAGACGTCCAAAAAAAAAAGAAAAAAAATGAAAACAAATTGAAAAACTTAGATTAAGTGTATAATATTATATTACATACATTTATCTTACAAAAAGAATTGAAACAACTTTTTATATAAATTAATATTTTAATACTATGAAGATATGCAAGACAATTTAGAATTTGACATTAATTCAATTAATGAAGATATAAAGTCCAACTAACAATGCTAGTAGTAATGAGAGCGGCGAGGGGGATCATGATATTGTAGTGTTTCACTATCATGATTTATGGGGCGAAAAATCTGAGTAAGGCTTGGTGGAGTCTATAATGCCGCAGTTGTGCCCTCTGGTCAGTCAGGAATATTTCTTGTAGTACCTCCATGGCCAAAGTCTCCTAGACTCGTCTAGCTTTCATGCTCTCCCCCACCCTATTCTGTGTTACCCCCACCTTGTTCTATGTTACCCGCACCCTATTTTGTATTACCCCCACCCTGTTCTGTGTTATGGCCCTCGGCATCTTCAATATTGTCATCATCATGAATAACTAGTTTACGGTGACAGCTACAACTTCGTCTCTCCCTCATTGAGTAACTCTTATGCCTCAATGCTTGGATTTCCTCCCGAGTCAGTCTCATTAAATCTTCCTGTTCATCAGGTACCGCATCATGTTGCGCCCCTTCACATTCATGGATGAGTGGTTCTTGCCAATTGTTTTCCATTGTCTCAACTGTTTCATCATCCTGTTTCTCATCTTCATCCTGTGTATAATCGTCATCCATGTCCATTATCATGTCTCCTTCATTGGATGCTGCAACATTCACATTATCATTCATATCGGCAACTGCCCCACTAAGAAAATCTTGGTCTAGTAGTAGGGTCCTTAGTGACACCCACTCATTGGCTGTCCCTCCAGAAGATGTAACAAGGTTGATCGGCGTGTAGTTTGTGGGGGTCTTCCTTATATGTTTCTCTCTCAATTTCAAATTATAATGAACGTACACTAAGTTGTGCAGCGTCTCTGTCTTTAACATATTCTGCCTTCGGGTGTGTATCCATTGAAATGTACTCCAGTTTCTCCCACAGCTCGAGGTAGCACAGGTTTGACTCAAAATTCTAACGGCAATCTTTTGTAATTGCTTTGTTTGAATTCCATGTATCGTCCACCATTGTGCGGACACAGACAAACATAGAAATACTTAACAATAGAAAATAAATTGATTTTAAAAAAACCACAAATAGTAGTGTACTAAACTATTGTAAGTTTTAACTTAAAACTAACTTGGGTACAATTTTACAGTGGCTTTTTTGGCATTGTTGTATGCAAATTCCCCATTTTTTTCCATGTACATGATAAGCTAGAAATAACAAGATGCATATACAAGAAATTAGTACTACATAGAAATGTAATTCATTACTGTAACTTGAAATTTTATTACATACATTTACTTGTTGCATACACTCCATCTGAGTTTCAAGATCAAGTTCAAGCTTGTAGATGCAGTTTCTTATCCCCTCCATGATATCTGCATCATCTAAAGTGGCATTGGAGTACAAATTATGTGGATTAAGAAAGAACCCTGCACATAGTTTGTTATATTATTAATTACGGTAACTTTTCTCGGAGTTGAGAAAGAGTCATGAATTGCAACAGTGAATCATAAATTACATGCTGCATGCATATCCTGGTGCAGTTGGTCTCTCCACCTATGATCAAGAATCTCCAATATCTCTTCATTCCATATGTTATTCTCAAATATAACTTCCCTTGCACGTCTCATTGCATCGAACAGAAACTCTATTGCGGGTTTATCATCAGAGTCACTTAACCTCAACACCCGTACTAAAGGTTCAGTTACAGAAACAACATAGTTACATCAAGCTCAGAACCTCCGATCGAGAAGGGTGGTTTCAACCTGCCTTCCAAGTTGACTCATTGTTGCCCTATCAGTCTGCTATTCATTAGAGCGTATCATTGACCTCAATCCTGCACTGTTTACCAAAATCGATTGTATCGTAAGGAACGCTATAGCGAATCTAGTAGGGGACTCCTTGACAATCTCTCGCATGTGATGCTCCCTCATCAAAGCATGAAAATACATGTGATTGTATACAAACCTTATAATCAACTTGCTCTTCAAAATACAATATTTAACCCTCTTCAGCTTCCCTATTTCAAGCACAAGGAGTTTAATAAAGATTGAGTCTTCTCTCCATTAGCAACAAGCCTGCTTTTCTGTAATTCGCAGCATTATCACTCACTACTTGGACCACATTTTCAGGCCTAACCTCATCTATAATTTTGTCTAGGTGTGTGCATATCAGCCTCCCAGTATGTATCTTTCTTGATAAATCAATGCTAGAGTGGTAAACAATGCCCTTAGAGCAACTTATTAAAAAATTGACAAGATATCTATGGAACTTGTCCTTCCAACCGTCAGTCATGATGGTCACTCCTGTAGTTGGCCAGCAGACCTTGAACTGTGTAATATGCTTATCAACATCATGAACAATAGCTTCTAAATGTGGCCCTGCAAGCTCCTTCGCAGTTGGACCCTTAACACTTGGCCCTACCTCAACTATAGAAGCTACCATTTGTAGGTAGAAGTCTGAGCTTACAGAATTAAATGGCAGTACAATAGCATACCAGAACATGCTAATCATCTTTCTCGCTTTTTCTATTAATACACCTGTTGACAGAATTTTTAAGTTTTTTTTTTGACATTGTGACTTGTGGGGATCAAGTCCAGAGGGTTTGTGGGTCATTGATGGCACATTTATGGGTTCATGTCGTTGAGTAGTAGATGACCGACTATAAGAGGATGGGCGACTAGAGAAACTACGTCTCAATCTACTAGATGTGGATCTAAGCAATGAAGGCCCACATCCTCCCCTACCCGGTACTACATGTTCTTGAGGTTGATGGCTACTGGATGCACCATCCATTCTCCCATACATCTCTTGAATTTCCATTTGTCTATAATTAAGCTCTTGAATACTGACAATCTTAGCTCGTTCCATTTGCGCCTCAAATTCTGCCTCTTGGTCATCTTCCTCATCTATTGGACTTTCGTACCCCCTCCCTATCTCCTCTGCATCCCTTTCTCTCTACACTTTTTTTCCTTTTCCTTCTGTAATTATTTTTATCATTTGTTGCTTTACTTCTGGTGGCACTTCTTTACAACCGGTGACATTATCCTTTACCCAAGCAAGATGTTCTTTTAGGTGATAAATACCAGTACACATTTCCTTGTTACAAAAATTACATCAAACTCTTCCTTTGTTATTCACTTTTGTACCATACTGTCATGTCGCATCTCCCCTTCTCATCTTATTATTTTCTTGTAAATTTTCGTGAACATAAAAAGTTTATTAAAATAGTATTTATTTGGGAAAATCACTCTACCAAGGGGACCTTGTAAGCATGGATATTTAAGCCCTACTTTCTCATGAAAATGAACATGTTACAATAACATCCAATAGAAAAAAAAATTATAATTAAGATGACCATGAATCACCATGCCATTCAATTAATATTTCTCAATTAAAAACATGCATGTGTGCCTCTAGACCATGAAAGCAGAAAAATCCATGCATGAGGGGAATGCATTAAGAAATGTGGTGAAATATGTTTTTTAGAGGGCTAAGTTCAAGTAAATCCTTCAATGGGGAATATGAACAAAAATAAGTGCCCAAACCTTTCGCAAAGCACATGGTACACCATGAAATTGAATAAGAGCAGCAACCTATTAAACAAGAAGTAATCCATATAAAGATACCTCAATTCCTTATGAGCAGTTTGCATTTCATGTGATAGTGACCCTTGCCATGAATATATATTCAAGGTAAAATGTATTTCTCAAAATGTTGTAAATGGATGCATCAGAAGGGAAAAATACATCCACTTTCCAAAAGTGGAATTTAATACACTCCTTGCTATAAGTTTAAACTATAAAGCATGCATTGCTCCAAGGAGTTCTACAAGCTAGTACAATAGATCAATTCTATATGTTGATCAAAACTGAAGTATAGCCAACAGGTAGTCCGATACTTAAACAATAATTGGAATACTGAGTGTTTTTTGAATCAAATGACTCCACAAAATCAAATCATTCATAAAAAATGTCTCCCTAAAATTTAAAGAATACTGAGAATACAATTATATATATATATATATATATATATATATATATATATATATTCTCATATTCATTACAAAAAACATATTTTTATAAATATATATCTTATATAAAATAAAAAACAATCCTCATAAAAAAAATATCAATTTTATTTTTCATTCAATTAACCCTAAAATCCCCAAAATCGACCTCCAAATTTTTGTTTTTGTTCTAAAATTCATTCATTTATTTTATGCAATCAATAATCTCACACAAATATTGTTTATATATATTATCATATTCATCACAAAAAACATATTCTTATAAATATATAAATTATATAACATTAAAAACAATCCTCACAAAAAAAATATCAATTTTATTTGCTATTCAAGAAACCCTAAAATCCCGAAAAACCCAAAAATCCCCAAAATTGACCTCCAATTTTTTGTTTTTTTTCTAAAATTCGCTCATTTATTTTATGCAATCAATAATCTCACACAAATATTGTATATATATATATATTCTCATATTCATCACAAGAAACATATTTTTATAAATATATATATTATATAATATAAAAGAAAAACCCTAAATTCCTAAAATCGAGCTCCAAATTTTTTTTTTAGTGTTAAAAAATCATTCTTTTATTTATTGCAATAACTAATACTAGTCAAATACTGTTTGAAAAATCCTAAAAAAGCTGCAAACTTAAGAAAAAAATTAAAAAAATTTGGTTTCGACTTACCTTGTCTGCTTCATTATCAAAATCGAGCCCCAAATCTCTCCATTTCAATGAAATCAGGGGTCTTAAAATATATTTATCTCTGTGATCATTAAAATCCCCAACTTTTTATTGAAAAAAACTGAAAAACCAGGCCAAAAACAAAGAAATGGCTGATATTTCATAAAAAACTGAAGAACACCAAAAAACACACCAAAACCTCACCAAAATCGATCTAACCTTGGAGTTTTTTATTCAAAATTGATGGATTTATAGAAGATTTGAAGGTATAGTACAATAATTGAGCAAAAAAAAAAAAAAAAACAAAGGGCAAGAAAAAGCATAAAAAAGCTGCACAAATAACGGGCACTGTTACAAATAACGGCCGTTATTTTCTGTGGCGCCATTATATTTTTATAACGCCCGATATACCTCCAAACCGGACCGGTTTTTAAAAAACCAGCTGGTTTTGTCAAAAAGTTGCCGGTTCAAGGCCAAACCGGTCGGTTTTTTAGCCAATTTTTTTCAAGAAGATGTGGTTTTTTACTAGAACACTAAAACCAGACCTAACCGGAATTGCCACCCCACCCCAGCGGTAGCGAGCTAACCGGTCGGTTCCGATTCCGACCGGTCCGGTGTTTCGAACACTGCCTATCGCCCAAATCCAAAAGTCTCAAAATTTTTTGAGACTTTGTAGTTCTGTTTTAGGGACTCTAATGTGACTGCTCAAAAAATTTCAGATCAGAATAAAATTTTAAAAATACAAATTTTTTTTTTTTCTTAATATAGGTATGTTCCATCTACACTTTTCTGTTTTACTTTATTATAATTTATTTCGTCAGAATTATTATTTTTCCTACTTCTGCAAGTTTACTACAACCGTATTTCATCAAATTCATAAAAAACTAAATAATTAAATAAATAAAATACTTTTTCTGGGCGTCACAGTTGTGTGGGCGACACCTATAGTGCCGCCCGGGCGTCACCACCCATGTCGCCCAGTTTCAGAGGTCCCACAAATTTCTTGGGATCCTGCAGGCCTCTTCCAGAGATTGTTGGTTTCCTTCTTAAAATACAATTTTTAAAAATACAATATATTTTTTTTGTTTCAAATAGGTATGTTTTGTTCCTGGCTTTTTTATTTCATTAAATTTGCTAATTTTGATTGAAATCATGTTTTCCCTGCTTTCACCATGCTTAGTTTAACTGTATTTCATTAAATTTAAAAAGATAAAAATGCTTAAAAAATAAAAAAAATACATTGAGGGTTGTTTGCACCCTCCTTGAACAGTGTCCCATTCGAGTCACCCTCGACTCCGGTCGCGCTCGACTTAGCACAGATTGGGCTTGGTCTCACTATTTTGACTGTACTTTCTTAAGGGTTGCCTACCCCTCCATCTATACTGTGCTTCGAGTGAGCTTCGCCTCAAAGCGCGCATCACTAAGCACGACTAGTGTCAAGCGCTCGCTTTATTTCTTTATTGCATTGTGTGCTTGACGTGCTTCTTTACACGCTCCAGCACACACCGGATCGGGAATGTCCGGGAAACCAATGAACAAATATTTCGAAAACCCCCAAAATTCATGTTAACGGCAAGAGGGAAACCTAGCTTTGAGAGTCGAGGCAGTTGAGATTCGTGTGACTTTAACTGTGAGCGCCCTCTGTAATCCTTTACGTCAAAGAAACTCCACATATAGTAGGACCTGGTAAAAATACTATAACAAGAGGCCAGGACCTATGTGGGGACCTATATCAGCCTAGCCGTATTTCAATAGTTAGGAATCTACTCTCAAGAGAAGCCTATAATCTAGGTAGAAAATTTTCGTGTGTTGTGCTTGCTTATTTCTGTTGGTTAATCTTATATCTCAGTTCGGACTTGCTTTTGGTCCAAGCTGAACCCTTTGGGTCCAAGTTCAGGCTTGTACCCATCTTAGCCCAGGTTCGAACTAGGTTTCTCCTTGGTCCAAAGTTAGGCCCCCTCTTGGTCCAAGTCGAAGGCTCGTTCCTAGTTTATCTTTGATCCAGTCCGGGTCCATACCTGGTCTGATCATCAAAACTCTATGGGTACAAGTTCAGGCTTGTACCCAGCTTAGCCCATGTCCGAACCAGGTTTTGCCTTAGTCCGAACTTAGGCCCCCTTTTGGTCCGAGCCAGGTGTTGGAAGACATTTTTCATCATCATGGGTCCCCAGTCAATAAAGCCTAACATAAAGTGGAAATTTCAATAGTTTCAGAATGGCCCCAGAACTGGTCAAGATATTCATAAGGACTCTCAAAAGTCTCATGCTAAGTTTCGTCGCATTCCAACATATCTAAGGCAGTGCAGACTGATAAACAGTTTCAGTAGAATCAACATCTAACACCCTAAAATGGACCCTATAACTAGAACTATTTTTTGGTACATCAAATTATTTTGAAACTACCACCATTGGATCCGTCACGGTTGAAAACCCCTAAGGGTCAAATTTCAACTTAAACAAACATTCCAGAAAGAAGTTATAGGTGAAAGAGAGAAACAAGAGGAGTCTCACGCTCTTCCCGTGCGGCCACCCTACAATTAAACTCCATTAAAGGGGCAGCCACGAATAGTGACTTTTGACCCTTATATATTGCCCGTCTCGAGTTAGATCACACTCAAATTTTGTGAACATATTTGCTTCAACAAGACGAGCGTTTCGATATGTGGCATGCCCCGCAAAGATGCTCGAGCACGAAGAAAAGCTAGAGAGAAGTTGCTGATATGTGAAGAAAGTTATAGGAAAATCAGCAGCGTCTCACCTCACTCGAGTGGCTAAATCATGTCGTTCGCAAACCCGATCGATGTGAAACCAGTTCCATCGCGTGCGTAATGTCTAAGGATATCTCTAGTCTGAACCTTGAACATGATGAACGATTAGATTCCACACATGAAAACGATGAAGTGACAGAAAATTCCAGTGTCAGAATTCTAGATTCTGGCCAAAACTCCAAAGGTGCAAAATCTTCGTCCGGACACGGAATCGAGCTGCGTTTGTTGGCAAGCGATCGTGACGGCATGCTCAGTGTGATCCAGTGAAGAAATCATAGAAAAACATCAAGGAACGAGCACAATAGCGATCTGAATTTTCAAGATTCATCCAAATTTCAAGTCACATGATCGTTGCCTAAAAGGACGATCTATGGCTCAAAGTTAGTATCAAATCGACCGCCATGCTGAGCTCTATAAGAACACAATCATCTTTCGATTAGACGGGCATCAAAACAACTTCGGATCATCTATGAAAAATTACGCACCTTCTAGGGCAGCACAAAGACTGTTTTGAAATTCCACAAATTGTTAGGAAGGGGCAAATTTATCATTTTGCACCTTATTTTTCAATTTCTTTTAATTCAATTAAATCTTAATTTCCAGCAATTAGGTTTAATTTTAATCAATCCACCCATGTTTGGGAACAACTCTATATATACCACATACTACCATTGTACACAAGAGGCTTGAACCCTTCGCCAAAGAGAACTTTGCTTAATAAAATTTCTCTTTCTTCTTATTGTTGGGTCACTTTGAGAGAGAGAGAGAGATGAAGGAGAGAGAAACATTTGGATCGGTACCCCTAGGCTCAAGGTAAATCTTTCCCTCTCTTGTTTTTTTTTCTTTTCTTTTCCTCTTCTTTTTCTTCTTCTCTCTCTTCTAGTATTTCTTATTCTTCTTCTTCTTCTGAGCCTCTCTCAATGGCCATACACGACAGTGGCAATGTCGTGCATGCTTCTTTCTTTTCTTTTCCCCCTTCCTGTGGTTTCACAGGACACGCATGACGATAGCAACACCATGCACGAGCTTCTTTCCCCTACTGTTCGTCCATCTTTATCTCTCAGTGAGGCTCATAGACGCCGCTGCTCATATCCGTCCATAGATGTGTCCTCGATGTCTCAGGGAAGAGCATAAATGGCGAAGCTTATTGCCGCCTACAGGGGCTCCCCCTGTTGTGAGGCTACTACAGACGGCGATGCCTATCGCCACCCATGAGGGGTCACGACAACACTTATCACCGTCCGTGAGCTTCCCTAGTGCGCTCGGTGCCTATCGCCGTCCACGAGCTTCTCTCGTGCGCTCGATATCTATCGTCATGCGCTAAGTTTCTCTCGTGCACTCGGTATCTATCGTTGTGCACTAAGCGTCTCTTTTGTGCTCAGTACCTATCGTTGTGCGCAGGCTTCTCTTGCATCCCATGCCTATCATCGTGCGCTTCACGAGAGGTTATTGCTGTGCGCCTCACCAAAAGCTATCGCCACCCGTAAGGGATGCGCCGCCTTCTCTTATTGCGAACGTGATGACTATCGCCACCCGCAAGGGATGTGCTGCATTCTCGTGCTGTTAACAGTGGTGTTTAACATCGCCTAGACCTGATCTCTTCACTGCCTTGCGCCTTCCCTTTGTTCTCTTCTCTCCTCACTTGACTGAGGGTAGACTTAGTCTAGCACTGATATAGCAGTCTGGTTGTCGAGAAGTATTGTCGTCATGCTGGCCATGAGTACCATGCCCGTCTTGCTGCTACGCTAGATTAAGACAGTTGCATTAGCCTTCGTTTCGAGTAGTATTGCTGTCATGCTGGTCTTGAGTACCATGCCCGCCTTGCTACCACTCCGAGTCGGTCGTTGATCAAGCTATCATGCTAGTCTCATCCCCTTATCAAGTTCCTTTCTCTGTCTTTATTCAAACCTTCCACTTCATCACCCTTACTTATGAATGCGCATTGCCTTAAGAGAAGGGTGGGTCCCTCATCCCACTTGTCTTGCAAGTTAACCATGATAATGTTGTGCAGAAGGCAAGGATATTGCAGGTTAAGGGAGCTGATTCCGAACCAGCTGAAGCAGCTAGGGGGCTTTCCGTTGTGATTTAAGAGGGCGCCCACACAAGTTAGCCCGAGTAAGTCACAAACCCAAGTGAGGTTGGTCCCCACCTCATATTAAAATTTCTCTCTCACTAGTTGGACACCTGTTCTTGTTCTGTGAACGAGGTTCTCGAGATAGTGATCTCAGATCCTGGGTCTTCCAACCAAGACACATGTCACCCGTTCACATAGATCTGAGGAGGCGAGATTGAGGCACCTAACCAGCTTGGTGACTCCATTGGGGACTTATTACTCCTTCGTCGGTTCGGTCTTGTTTTATTCAACCCGTTCATCCGATTCGGGGACTTTCTTATCCCCGCACTCGTGATTGTCCCAGGGAAGCGAACTATTCAAGCTTCCTTCTATACACTCCTTCTAAGTCAGGACTCACAATTTGGCCCCCAAGTTCTTTCCTGGATTAGTGCGAGAAGGGGCTTGAAGGTCCCTGACTCCCCGCTTCCTCTCCCTGGTGGACCCTCCATCGAGGCCCCTCGCATTGGTAGCACCACTGCTAACGCACATAGCATGCACCCTGCTACTGGCAAGTCCCTTGCTAGTCATATTGCTGAGGCACGTTGAAAGGCTACCCTAACCGCTTTTGCAAAAGGCAAGCAGGTTTCCGTCGCTCCTGAGGTTCACCGTAAGGCAACCCCCCATGCTCCTTCATCACTCCGAACCTCTATACTTAGAGGCTCGACACACCGAGGTGGGGACCCTACAGCCTCCACCTGTCACACACACCTAAAGGCTCGTGGTCCAACCACTTGAGCCACACCTCGGGGCAACTTTCATACTGCCTTGAGCTCATGTCCTAGGCTAGGCCTTCTCGGGCCGAACCCTGCATGCACCATACATTTGCATCCCACAGCTCGGGGCAGTGCCAATTCTGCGCTAGCTCGAGCACATGAGGGCCGACCGCTCTGTTCTCCCTCTCAGCACATAGCTTCATCTTGTGAGAGATAGGCTCCTACCCAGTCCCTCACAGACACAAGCTCGTGGGTCTCAGCCCCTCATGGTCGAGCCCGAACTAACCCCCAAGTCACCTAGACGGCTAACCCTAAAGGTGGACATGCACCAGCTTTGTAGGTTCCTCCCCGATCTAGACTCAAGCGGAGTCATGAACTAGCTCCTTCTTCTGTCGCTCGTCCTTAACCAGGCAAGCACCTCTAGACCTGGTACTCAAAGGTTTTCCCTGGGAGTACCATCTTGAGTCAGCCGCCTCAAGTCAGGCATGCACTCGGGCCCCACATGGGAATTTGGGGCAACAACCTGATGTCAAATAGAGGCCTCCAGCCTCTAAGGCAGAAACCCGGGTTGCCCCCTGTCCTTGGACCCCACTCTTTGCTTCAATTAATAAATACAGCCCTCGCATGCTCAAGAAAAGCAGGGCAGTCTAAATCTCAAGCCCAGTTCTGGGGTGAAGTCCACAACAACATCAAGATTAAGTAGAAGAGAGGGACCAGGGAAGCCTCTAAGGCAGTTGAGGTCACCACCCTTGGTGACCTCCTGCCTCATAATCCCTTTTTCCCTCTTCATATTTTAGAACCTGAGCAAGTCTAAGAATATTGCTCGGTGATCACTGCCCAGAAGCCACGATCCCAAGACCGTAAATAACCAGTCTTCACAAGGTCAACGTACAAGGATCGAGTCTAGTCGGGGCATGTTGTGCCCCTGCAAATCGATTTACCTCGTATGGCTTGCCAACCCTGGCAGTCCACTACTCCACCTAGATCTGACCTTCCAGAAGAAACATTCAGTGTCATGGTGATCAACGAGCAGGACGACACTCAAGAAGAGCAGATGAACAGGTTCGAGGTAATGATGCAGTCTATCCTTAAAAAGATGGAATGCCTAAAAGCCTTCAGGTCCCCTTCTTCTCACCATGAGATCGATTCCCCGTATGGTGAAGACCCAGTTCTTAGACAAACTCCCCTGTCTATCTCCCAAGACAGCTCTACTTCCTGTATAGTTTCTCAAGCTGATATAGACGTCATGGTGACCCACAGTCTCAAGAACAAGGTCCCGAGCATGCAAGAAGTGTCTCTCTACCAAAAGCCATACCCTTCGTATATCGATCAAGTGTCGTCTCCCCCAAACTACCAAAAAGGGAAGCTCCCCTTGTTCAACGGTACTATGTCCCCTCACCAGCATACTGCTCATTTCTTAGCGGCTTGTCAAGAGACGACAACTGATGGGCAAATCCTCCTCCGTCAGTTCGTCGAGACTCTCGAAGGGCCAACCTTCCAGTGGTAATGCTCGGTTGCCTCCCAACTAGGTGCACACATGGCAGGAAATGGGCAGTTGTTTTACCAATGCTTCTACAAAGTCCAAAGGAACATGGAAACCATCGAGCTCCTCACCTTGACTCAAGACCCTGGTAAGCCGATTGACAAGTCCATAGCCGGATGAAGAGAGTTGACAACCTTTCATGCTACTCCCATGACTGAAAAAGAAACAGTTCAAACCTGTATACAGAATATGCTGCCCGAGATCGCCCTACATATCGTGGCCTCCAATCCACCCACCATGTCAGAGCTCATCTCTCAAGAAGTTCATATAGAAGGTTTGTCTAAGCATCATGGTGGATCTCGCCAGCAACCCTCTGACTTGAACTCCCACTCCAACAATCGAGGAAACCAGCAAAAGCGGTGATCAGTGCGACTGTCACCGTGACAGACACTAAGAACACCGCCCCCTCAAACATTGGCCCTCTCCAAGGCACAAATTTCTCAGGCCGGGGGCAAGCAGCAATCCTATAACAGGGTCCTGCCTCTTAAAAATATTAATCAAAGTGACTACTTGATCCAGCACCAAAACAAGGTCTATCCTTTTGACAAGGAGTGGGTTCCTGCACTGCTTCGACTACTACTGAAGAAAAACATGATCCAACTGCCAGAGGTCAACACTGAAGAACAAGCTGAATAGGAGACACACGAGAGGTACTATGCCTATCACAGGAAATTAGGTCACCCCACTTAGGACTAATATAAGCTCAAAGACATTATCGAAGCCCTGATTAATAAGGGTCAGATAAATCTCAAAGAGTTAAAGAAAGCGTTCGGGGCAACTGAGGCTTCTCTCATAGTGACAATCCAAGAGGGAGATGAGGCACCCGCGATCCTCCATGCACTATTTTCCATAATGCTCGAAGAAGGACTCGTCACGCCTAAGCCGCCAAGGCAGCCCAAGTTCCTGCCTCCAGGAACTAAGAACCTCTGGTGCGCGTATCACAAGACACGAGGCCATGACCTGAGCAAATGCACTGGCTTCCATGAGCTCTTGGCAAAGAAGATGCAACAATGCCTGGAAGTCCATGGTAACCCAAAAGGACACCCTCAAGTCCCTCTTCCACTAGTGCAAGAAAAACTTCCGACGCAAGCCCCGAGAAGCGTTGAGTTAGACCCTCTGCAGGCCCTCTTCGAGGTGATGTTCCAATAGGGTCTTATCACTCCCAAGCTCGCCAAGCAGCCTAAGCGCCTTGCCCAGGGTACAGAAAATCTCTGGTGCCCATACCAGCAGGTATGCGGCCACGAGCTGAAGGAATGCTCTAGGTATGAAGCTGTAGTCACAAAGAAAGTACAGAAAGGCCACAATGTTTGTGCTATCCTCCTAGAACGCTTCCAAGTCATTGCTCCCATTCAAGAGAAACCCCGCTATGGGCCCCCTATGAGCATACACTGGACCCTTCAGAGCCCTCGACTTCTCAGCCCTGGGAAGTCTACCATGGACGAAGTAGACTCAAGTCCCTGAAGCGTGAGGCAATCCACCAAGCCAGGGTTACTCATCAGCCCGATGGGATGAACCAAAACCCTCCTCAGGGACTCAAAAAGAGACGAGCACTCAGGTTCACTCGCTGAAGGAATCGTCTTCCTCAGCCACCAATCGAGGAAGAATTTCTCATGCCTCTTCCTCCACTGCCAACCTTACGGGACTTCATCCCAGGCACAGCTGGCCTTATCCTGTCGTCCAATCAGATGGATGTCCCTACATCATCAACTGCTCGAGAGCCGTCCAATGCGAGTGGCGAAGCTAAAAGCCCCCCCCAATGGTCAGAGCTGGGGCAAGACCTAAAATATCCCCTGCACACATCCAATTCCGACGATGACGTAAAATGCTGCCCGAAACATTCTAACTCTTCTTCCCCTTTGCTTGAGAGGGTGCAGCAGTTTCAGGGGCGCCCTTTCAAGAAGAGCCGGTGGCGAGTTTGTTATGAGGGCCTCTCCCTATCATCTCGTTCAAATCTTGGACCAGGCGCCCTTCATACCCTATAACCTTGCGGCCCTCTTTTCATTTGAAAACAGTAGAGAGATTATCAAAAATTCTCTCTGACTTCTTATACATCAGCTCCTTATGAGTGGCAGGAGCACTGTCAAGGCTCATTGCCCAACTCGTCAACAAAGGCACGATCTATGATATTCCCTACAGGGAAGGCGGGCCTCCTCATGTGGAGATGGTCATTGTAAAACAAACTACGTGCGTGGCTAGAAGTATTGAAGATTGCTTTTTACTTAGCAGTCCTCAGCAGAAACGAGCACATCGTTTCCTTCAATTCTTTAGTTCGGAGGTAGGCGCCCAAGAAATAAGCCCCAAGACAGCCATACACATAGTGGACAGGGAAAGGCATCTTGAAGTCCCTTGGGAAGGCTTCGCCATCCACTATGTCGTTCCCTCCTTCATCGCCTTGATAGACTTTTCCCCTAGACACTGCTCCTAAGCCGTAGTAGATGCTACAAAGGACCAGCTTTGCAAGTGCATATTCTCGCCCCCTTGCCATGTCACAGACCACATAAAAAGTGTCTGGATAGATAATGTCTGCTCCGCCAGGGAGAGCAAACTTGCACAAGAGAAGTACTAGATAAGCGACCAGGAAGATATGCCCATTCTCCTTCCTCAGCTCAAAACCTGGTGGGCTCCCCTTCTTCCCTTTCCTCAGTGACGGACCGGCTTCATCATCACAGTCCCCATAGAAAAAGGCCACCCACTTGGTGAAGGAGACGCGTCCCTTCTTGGTCTCAGACCAAAGCAACTGGTGAATTCCAAACAGCTCCTAAACCCCAACTGGTGGGTCTTCCTTCTAGACCCGTTCATCTAAAAAAATGACTGAGTTCGGGGGCACTAACTCGTCATACATACTACCGATGAGTGGCAGCCAACCAATGAAATATAGATCTAGCAGAGATATCCTTGCTTCCTCATGACTGAGCAACCATGTGTTGCTAACATGGCTCTAGGTTTCAAAAAGCACCTTGACAGTGTTCTAGCAATGGTCATAGTAGCCCACCGAGCACTGAATGGCGGCTAGCAAGGAAGCACGCTTTAGAATGTTCCTGTACTGCCTCAGCACTTTCATGGTCCATGAGGAGTAACCCTTCAAATACTGATGTTCTCCTTGCACCCGCAGCCCAGCAGAGGACCATTTCATGCCTAGGGATTTCACCATCCTCTTGCCTAGAGTCGGCAATTCCCCATTTGAGGCTATATTTCAGTGAAGGCAATGCAGGAGGCCTACTCCTTCTTCTATACTCACATTTCCATCGTTATCTTCTCTCACCCCAAACTAAACATGGCCACTAATGCAGGAGGCCTACTCCTTCTTCTATACTCACATTTCCATCGTTATCTTCTCTCACCCCAAACTAAACATGGCCACTAACAAAGGTGACGCTTAAAGGCCACCTGGGTTCACATAAAGCCTCGAAGACCCAGATTGGCTCACCTCTCACCAAGCTTTCACTGATGAATTCATTGGTGCCGAACTCCCCTGCTTGCAGGAGGTTCTTCACATTTGGAATAGCACCCGAAGGTTGGGCCATTAGAGAAAAAGCTTCGCTACCAAAGGACGCTAAGGGATAGCTTAAAAATGCACTCACAAGTGTATATCACCTACTGGTCACTTAAGGCCTAACACTGGCAAGTTATCGCCATCTCGCAGCCAAGGGCAGGACTATCGTCGTCTGCCCACTGAGACGGTGTCATTGTGCGCAGAAGGCAGGACTATCGCCGTCTCGTAACTAAGGAGCTATCGTCTTTTGCTTGCCAATATAGTATCGCCATGCTCATAAGGCAGGACTATCACCATCTCGCGACTACGGAGCTATTGCTTTCTGCCTGTCAAGATGGTATCACCGTGTGCACAAGGCCGGACTATCGTTGTCTCACGACTAAGGAGCTGTCGCCATCTCACGACTAAGGAGCTATCGCCGTTTGCCAAAGTAAAGTAGAAGCACTGTGCGAAGACCTGGACGAGGTGCGAGGTAACATCATTTGCATTTAACACTTGTGCTCCAGCTATTCGCATGCGCCATACGTGTGAGCCCCACCACCCTTGAAATCCAGGCACGCCGCCTGTCTAAGTGACGTGAGCTGACACCACAAGTGCGAGGGGTGGCCGTTCCCTGTCTCATGCCTCTCCACCTTCTCCCTATCATTGCAGGCCTGTGACACCTCGGGTTCTCATTGGTGGTTCCTCTTCTCACAGGAAACTCACTTCTATTCACCGAAAAACCCTTCCCCTGCCTTCTACTCATTACCGGAGTTGGGGGAAAACCACCAGAATTCCCATGGAAGTTTCCCTGTGACCCTACGAGTTCTCTTCTCTCCACTCCTCTACTCAACGAAAAACCGCAGAGTTTTTGACAGAACCACTGCTCCTCCTTCTTCCCTTTCGATAACCAGAGGACCGTTAGAGCCCCCTGGCTCTTCTACAACCTGCCCGCAATCGTGGAACTACCGGAAAAGCACTCGAACTCCAGCAGAGCACCACTGTTAATTTTGCTAAGGCTTTGAGAAGCCTTGTTCCCTCCTAAGAAAGCCTAAGCACTCTCCGAAAACACTCGCAAGCACGTTGCGAAGGCCATAACCTGCTCAAGCTCACAAGAAAGCTCCCGAAGGCTTGAGTACTGCAGATTTTGGTAGGGAAAACTCTAGTCGGGAAACACTTGATGGAAGCTCTGACTATCTCTCTAAAAAACTCTCTTCGACTGTTTTACCCTCCGGTAAAACAGTAAAATGGGGTTTTCCCCCCTTTATACTCAACAGTGCCACAAAATGCCCCTCACAAATTCAAAATGACGCTTCAATCCTTAACTTTTGACGGCAATAAGACTAGGCTGGGGTGGGTCAAGCCTGAGACTCGAAAGGGTTATCGCTTCGTCAAGGAGCTATAGCTGCGTGCCTCGTCAAGGAGCTACCACCGCACACCTCGTCAAGGAGCTATCGTCGTGCGCCTCATCAATTAGCTATCGCCACGTGCTTCGTCAAGGAGTTATCGCAGCGCACTTTGTCAAGGAGTTAACATCGCGTGCCTCACCAAGTGGTTAACGCTGTGTGCTTCACTCAAGGTCTAATGCTGCCTGCGCCATCCAAGACTTAGTGTCGTGAGCATGCCATGACACTCCCATCCGAACCATCATCCGGCCTCCTCAGAAAGTTCATTCCTTGCACCATAGCCTGTCATCCCCAGGGAGTCGAGTCTCAAATAACGGCTCTATTCCCCATGAAGTCACATTCCCTACCCATCATAATGGTCCATGCTGCATGACCTTAAACTGTATAGCCTTTGTCCGTGCTGCATGACCTTAAACTGCATAGCCTTGGTTCGTGTTGCATGACCTTAAACTACATAGCCTTAAGTCCATGCTACATGAATTTAAACTGCACAGCCATGGTCCGTGCGGCATGACCTTAAACTGCACAGCCATGGTCCATCCCACATGACCTTAAACTGCACAGCTGTGGTCTAGGTGCACGACCTTAAACTGCATGGTCCAAACTATATGACCCTAAACTGTAGTGGAGGTCTAGTTGCACGACCTTAAACTACAAGGTCCTCGTTGCATGACTCTAAACTGCACAACCATGGTCCAGCTGTATGACCTTAAACCATAGTGCATGTCCTGGCCGCATGACGTTCAAAGGCTTGGCCCCATGGTCCAAACTATATGACCTTAAACTGTAGCGGAGGTCTAGTTGCAAGACCTTAAACTGCATGGTCCTTGTTGCATGACTCTAAACTGCACGACCATGGTCCAACTGTATTACCTTAAACCATAGTGCATGTCCTGGCCACATGATGTTAACAGGCTTAGCGCCATGGTCCAAACTATATGACCTTAAACTGTAGCGGAGGTCTAGTTGCACGACCTTAAAATTGCATGGTCCTAGCTGCTTGACTTTAAAACTGCATAGCCATGGTTCAAGCCACAAGACCTTAAAACTGTAATGCACGATGCAACAAATTGTCCATACGCATGACTTTAATTGTAAGATGGACCACCTCTTCACTAGGTGTATTTCATCAACATCCCCAGTGGAGTTAGGTGTATAAGAAAAAAAGGGTTGCACTTGCCCCTTTAATCCCCAAAGGAGTCATATCCTATTGCGACCCACTATCCCCAGGGAGTTAAGGCCATTCTTATCTTTTCAACCCCCAGTAGGGTTTCATCTGTGCTCTAGCATGTCATTCTCAGCAGAGTTACATGCACACCATTACTTATCATCCTTAAGGAGTCACACTTACCCTCCTAATCCCCAGTGAAGTCCGTTTCCGCTTACTATCTTCATCTAAATCTCTCTGCTTGTGTATAGCCTTAACTATCTTTATCCCCAGGGAGTCAGATTGCCATCCACAAACCTATCCCCCATGCAGCCACACAATGGTCCGTGCTGCATGACCTTAAACTGCACAGTCGTGGTCCAGTTGCAAGACCTTAAACTGCATGGTCCAAACTATATGACCTTAAGCTATAGCAAAGGTCTAGTTGCACGACTTTAAATTGCATTGTCCTAGTTGCGTGACTTTAAACTGCATAACTACGGTCCAAGCTATATGACCTTAAACCATAGTGCAGGTCCTGACCACACGACGATAAACTCTTTACCCAGGTCTAGGAGGTATGACCTTAAAGAGGGCCCCACACACTCGCACACAGGCCTTCCCTAACTGACCAGTTCATGTGCGCGCACCACCTTCATTACTTCCCTAGTGAGCCCACTCACTTCATTACCATCATCCATCATTCCTTAGTAAGTTTCACCCATGCTCACAAAACAGTGAACCATTCCACCATCCATACTCGTCGTCAACTAGTGGGTTACCATTTTTCACCCACCATTCACACATCATTCGTCTTTCATAGGTAGCCTCTGCCATCCCCAAAGTGAGTCAAAACCACCACCATACTCACTCCATGGCCTCCACAGCCTGTCATTCATCACCACTGTAGTCCAGCTATATGACTCTAAACTATAGTGCATGTCTTGGTCCCATGACGTTAAAAGGCTTCACACAGGTCTCGAAGGCATGACCCTAAATACGCCTTCACTGAAAAATGGGCATGGTGTACACCTGGACAAAGGAATGCCATGAGTAAAAATGACGGACAGGCATGGTCACGAAACCATGAGTAAAAGAGTTCCGTGAAAACAAAAACCCAAGCATAGTGAAAACCCCAAAAGGGCATCATGAGAAAAAAAGGATGAAAAAGGTGGACATGGCCACAAGGTCATGGGTAAAAGAGCCCAAAAATAAAGGAAGTTGGTGAAAACCATCTTTAGAACGCCCCTTCCTCTGTTCAACTGAAACACGCAAAGGGCGCTTGGACCAACAAAACAGCTTGACATAGCATCACAGCCTCAGCTGGCACCCAATTGCCAAAACAAGAATAATTCTGGTTAATGACGTCTAGGCAAAATCCTCAACTGCCAGCATCCAATCACAACGAAAAATGGCTCACCCTGGATTAAGAGCCTCATAAGATCTCCCAAACTTCACCTCCAAAAACAACAAGAGTCCTTGAGGGTGAGGACGACGACCGAAAGATCCCTCTAAAATAATAAAGATCCCCACGAAGGCAAGAAACTGACGAAGCCAAGGCCCAATTTGATAGAGACTTTAGGGTTATTCCTCGTTATGAGATTGCCTCGCCAAAAACCTTCCATAGCCGACAGGACTAGATCTTCGGGATAAACCCATAAAAATGCCCCGACTGGACTCGGCAGCCCACAAGGCTGCCTCTCCAAATTCCCCCTAGTCGACAGTTCCAGATCTTCGGGATAGGTTAAAAGCCCCTGTCTGAACCCTGCTGGATGGGACCTACAGAGATACCCTGATCATCAAAAGCAAACCTGGTGTAGCAGCAAATAATGTCGACCAAAGGTTCATAGCACTTGGCTGCCAGATAGGCCTGATTCTGACCAATGAGGTCCATAAAAAATCCTCAAGCTGTCAGAATTGTAAATAGTCCCTTGAGGGTGAGGACTTTGACAGATCCTTCAAAAGCCTCTTCTCCCCCTAAAGCCTCAACGGATGGACCCGTACATTACGTCCAAACATCAGAGCATCCTAGTTACAACATTGTGTGGATCTCCTTGACATTCACGTAGTCTTTTGGCTAGCCAGGAGAATATTTTTGAATGATTGTACTTCTCGCTTCTCTTAAAGCATAACATTCGGTGGGGCATGTTGTTGGAAGACATTTTTCATCATTAATAAAGCCTAACATACAGTGGAAATTTCAATAGTCTTAGAATGGCCCCAAAACTGGTCAAGATCTTTATAATAACTCTCAAAAGAATCCTTCCAAGTTTCGTTGCATTATGAAATGTTTAAGGTAATACAGACTGAGAAACAGTTTCAGCAGAACCAGCCTCTAACACCCTGAAATGGACCCTATAACTAGAACTATATTTTTGGTGTATCAAATTGCTATGGGACCACTTCCATTGGATCCGGTATAGTTGAAAACTCCTAGGGGTCAAATTTCATCTTAAACAGACATTGTAGGAAGAAGTTATAGGCGAAAGAGCGAAACAGGAGGAGTTGCACGTTATTCCCATGTGGCCACCCTGCAACTAAACTCCATTAAGGGGCAGTCACGAATAGTGGCTTTTGATGCTCATATCTCGCCTGTATCGAGTCAAATAGTGCTCAAATTTTGTGAGCATGCTTGCCTAGACAAGACGAGCGTTTCAATATGTGACACACCCTGCGACGACGCCTGAGCACGAAGAAAAGCTAGAGAGAAGTTGCTGATCCGTGAAGAAATTCGTAAGAAAATCAGCAGCATCGCACCTCTCTTGAGTGGCCAAATCATGCCGCTCGCGAAGCCGATCTACGCGAAACCAGTTCCATCGCGTGCGTAAGGTGTAAGGCTATCTCTAATCCGAACCTCATACATGATGAACGGTCAAATTCTGCACATGAAGCCGATGAAGTGATTACAAATTCTAGCACTGAAATTCTAGATTCCGGTCAAAACTCCAAAGTTGCAAAATCTTCGTCCGAACACAGAATCAAGCTGCATTTTTTGCAACATAATCATGACAGTATGCTCAGTGCGATCCAGCGAAGAAATTACATAAAAACATCAAGGAACGAGCATGGTTAAATGCCTCAATCTCGCCCTCCGGATCTTTGACGAATGTGCAACACGCGTCTCGAGTTTCGAGGAGATCTAGACTTTGTGAAATCACTCTCTCGGGAACCTTGTTCGAGAACAAAGGCAGATATTACCAATTGGTGAGAGAGGAATTTAAGGTGGGTTCGAGACTTACTCGGGCTAGCTCACGTGGGCGCCCTCTTAGATCACGAAGAAAGCCCCCCAGTAAAAACTAGTTCGGAATTGCCTTCCTTGGCTTGTATTCTCATGTTTTTTGCAATCACACACATATGCCAAAGGTTATAAGACCAATGGGTCAACAGACCTTACCTTGCCTTCTTGATGAATACATGCACGTGTACACATTCAAAGAAGTAAAGAATATTGAGAGAAGAGAGATGAGGGAGAGAAGTATTTGACTAAGCAGGGAGATCTGCGCAGTGACTAAGCTAGTGAATAATTGGTCTGACGTGGTAGTAAAACGGGCTCGACAACTCAGAGCGGCTCACAAGATTACTATTGGAGGTGAATACTGATACTGACTAGCTAGGCACAATGGTTAGTCTGTCATGGCAATAAAGCGGGCACGATAATTCTGGCATAACTACATTACGGCTAGATGACAGGACTATCATGAGAGACTAAACTCAATCCCTCGTAATCAAACGAAATAATTACAAAATAAAGGTTATAAGGAAAGAATAAGAAGTGAGATAAGGGAAGAAGGGAACAAAAAGGAGGGGAAGAAAGCAAGAGAAGAGTGTGAGAGATGAGAGAAGGAAGGAGAGAGGAGGGAGAAAGACGTAGTCGGCGCTAGGCATTGCCAACTGTGTTGGAAGAAGAAGAGAGAGAGAATACAGTCGGTGCTAGGTGTCACTGGTTGTGTTAGGGAGAGGGGGAAAGAAGGACACAGTCGACATTAAGCATTGGCGGCTGCATTTTTAAAAGAGAGGAAACAAAGAGACACAGTTGACACTAGGTATTGCCGATTGTGCTAGATAGAGAAGAGAGAGAAGATGTAGTCGGTGTTAGGCTTCACCGACTGTATTGTTTAGAGAAGAGAGGGAGAAGATGCAGTTGGCGTTAGGCTTCGTCGATTGTGTCAGATAGAGAAGAGAGAGAAGATATTGTTGACTGTATTAGACAAAGAAGAGAGAGAAGATGCAGTCGACACTAGGCTTTGTCGACTGTGTTAGACGAAAAAGAGAGAGAAGATGCAGTCGGTACTAGGCTTCGTCGAATGTATTAGACAAAGAGAGAGATAAGATGCAGTCGGCACTAGGCTTCACCGACTGTGTTTGACGAAGAGAGATATAAGATGCAGTTGGTGCTAAGCTTTGTCAACTGCGTTACACGAAGAGAGAGATAAGATGCAGTCGGCTTGAAGCTTCACCGACTATGTTAGTTGAAGAGAGAGATAGGATGCAATCAGCGCTAATCTTCACCGATTGTGTTGGACAAAGAGGGAGATAAGATGCAGTCGGTGCTAAGCTTTGCCGACTATGTTAGATGAATAACAGAAAGAGAGATAAAGATGAAAAGAAGAGAGAGAAAGAGAGAAAAATATTAGAAGAAGAGAGACAAAGATGAGAAGAAGAGAGAGAAAGATGAGAAGAAGAGAGAGAAAGAGAGATAAACATGAGAAGAAGAAAGAGAAAGATGAGAAGAAGTGAGAGAAATATGAGAAGAAGAGAGAGAAAGAGGGAGAGATGAGAAGAAGAGAGAGAAAGAGAAAAAAGAGAGGAGGAGAGAGAAAGAGGGGAGGAGAGAGAAAGTTACCTTAGCTAAGAGTACCAGCCATTTTCTTCCCTCTCCACTCTCTCTCTCTCTCCAAGACATACCCCTGAGCTTAAGCAAAATTCAGAACTTTATTGATTGATCCAAGAAGATGAATCCGACCTTTTTACAGTGAGGCAGTGCCTGTTTATATAAAATTGGGCTAAAACATGGGTGTACGCCCAAAACCTACCTAGACTTGAAGATAATTATAATTTAATTGAATTAAAAGAAATTCTAAAAATGGGTGCAATAGGACTGGTTTTTCCCTGCCTAATAATGTGTTGAATTCTAGAACAGTTCCTGTGTTGCCCGAGAACTTGCGTGATCTTCCATGACTGATCCAGGGTTGTTCTGATGCCGTTTGATCAAAACATAATTATTTTCTTGTGGGGTGTGGCAAGGTGATCGTTTTGATACTAACTTCAAGCCATGAATCATGTCTTTGAGCCATGATCATGAGACTTGAATTTTGTATGAATCTTGAAAACTTCGGATCTATAGTGCGCTCGTTCCTTGATGTTTTTCTTTAGTTTCTTCGTTGGATCACATTGAGCATGCCGTCACGACCACATTGCAACAAACGCAACTCGATTTTGTGTCCGGATGAAGATCTTGTCGTCTTGAGTTTTTTATCGAAATCTTGAAATCCGACAGCATGACTTTATAGCAGATTTGATGCTTGTGTATGTGAAATCCAATCGTTCATCATACGCGCGGTTTGCACCAAAGATAACCACGGACCTTACGCACATAATGTAATTGGTTTTGTGTCGATCAAGTATGCAAATGTCGTGATTCGGCTGCCGGAGTGGAGCGTGCTGCTACTGAATTTTTTGCAACTTTCTTCACGGATCAGCAACTTCTCTCTAGTTTTTTTTCTCCCTGCTCGGGCATCGTCACAAGCTATACCACTTATCAAAACGCTCGTCTTGATGAGACGAACATGCTCACCATATTTGAGTGTGATCCGACTTGGAACAAGTGACATATAGGCCCTGAAAGTCACTGCCCGTGGCTGTAAAATCAGCGACCGTTAATGGTGTTTTGGTGTAAGGTGGCCACCTGAGAATAGTGTGCAGCCTACCCCTTTTCGGTATTTTACCCATAACTTTGTCCTGGAGTGCCCGATTAAGCCAAAACTTGACCCATAGAGGTTTTCAACCATGTCGGATCCAATAGTAGTGGTTCCATAGTTGTTTGATGTACCAAAAATATAGCTCTAGTTACGGGGTTCATTTTAGGGTGCTAGAGGCCGATTTTGCTGAAATTGTTCTGTGTTCACTGCCTTAAACATGTATGAACGCGATGAAACTTGGCAGGTGGTCTTTTGAAGTGCTGATGAAGATCTAAACCAATTCTGGAGAAATTATGAGACTGTCAAAATTTCCACTTATTTTGTAGGCTTTATTGACCTGCTTCCTTCTTTATTCTACATCAGAGACCAAGGTGTTGGAAAATGCATTCAAACAGCTTGCCCCATCAAATGTTGTGCTTCGAGAGAAGTGAGTAGGACAACATTTGGAAAATTTCCTTCGGCTTTTACTTTTTTCTTCCTAGCCATAGGACCAAGTGAACACCGAGGAGATTCATGCAATGGTGCAACAAGGATGCTCAGGCGTAGGGATCCATCCATGGAGACTTTAGGGGTAGAAGAGACTTTTTTGAGGGATCTTATCAAAGTCCTCACCCTCGTGTGGACTGTTTGTGATTCTGAAGCGGAGGATTTTGTACAAAACTCGTTAGTCAAAATCATGCCCATCTGGCAATTGTGTGCAATGTGGAAAGGAATTTTTCCCATTTGTTCTAGGTTTATTTGTCTTGGAAAGATGACAAAAGAGCCTTTAGTCGGCGCTCGTCTGCGTCGTGCACCAGTTGTTCCTTGGAGGGTAGGGTACCTCAGTTTATCGAGGTGTTCAACTTTGGGTACATTCACCCCTACCCACTGTTGTGCAGTTCGTTACATAGCAGGTCAGAATTCATGGCTGACTTTAGCCTTCTCGAGGCATCTCTAACATCTTGGAGTGTATTTGTAACCTCCTAAGAATGATGCTCTTCTTCAAGAAACTTGTCTTGCCATCTTGGCGAGTATTCTGTCTTTCTAGTCCTTTTGTAACTGGACTCAAGTTGTTGGAATCTTTTCCTTAGAGCTCGTATTTTTGGATCCTAGTATTGTAACACTGAGGATTTTTCTTTTTAGTGAGGCTGAAGCTGCCTGTTGAGGCAAACGCTGCATCAACCAATTTGTTGATCTAAGCGTCCTTTGTGGATTTCACTTGAACTTGAGAAGCGGCATCGTAGAGACGGTTTTCACCAAAAAAATTTTATTTTAGGGCTCTTTTACCCATGAAGATTTGGCCATGTCCACCCCTTATTCTTCTATTTTTGCTCACGATACCCTTTCGAGTTTTTATCGTGCCTGGTTTTTTATCCACATAACTCTTTTACTCATGGTTTTGTGACTATGCCCATCCATCATTTTTACTCATGACGTTCCATTATCAAGGTATACACCATGCCCGTTATTTTATTGTGAAAGCGTGTTTAAGGTTATGTCTCGAGACCTGTGCAAAGCCTTTTAACGTTATGCGGCTACGACATGTACTATAGTTTAAAGGTCATACAGCCGGACCATAATAAAGATGGATAGCAGTCTGTAAAGGCCATGAAGTGAGTATGATAGTGGTTTTAGCTCACTTTTGGGGAGATGACATGAGGCTACCCATGAGAGATAAATGATGTATGAAAGGTGGGTGAAAAGTGGTGACCCACTAACTGACGGCGAGTATGGATAGCGGGGTGGTCCACCGTCTTGTGAGTGCAAATGAGACTCACTGGGGAATGATGTAGGATAATGAAAGGAATGGACTCACTAAGGAGGTGATGAATATGGTGTGTGCACACGAATGGGTTGGTTAGGGAAGACGTGCATGAAACTTCATGTAAAACGTGTGCGCGCGTATGTGGGGCCGAGTTTTAAGGTCATTCCTTCGAGACCTATGCAAAACAGTTTGACGTCATGCGGTCAAGACGTGCACTATGGTTTAAGGTCATACAGCTGAACCGTGGTTATGTAGTTTAAAGTCATACAACTAGGACCATGCAATTTTAGGGTCGTGTAACTAGACCTCCGCTACAGTTTAAAGTCATATAGTTTGGACCATGGTTATGTAGTTTAAAGTCATACAATTAGGACCATGCAGTTTAAGGTCATGTAGTGCGGACCAAGGCTGTACAGTTTAAGGTCATGCAGCACGGACCAAGGCTATGCAGTTTAAGGTCATGCAGCATGGACCAAGCAGTTTTGGGGTCATGTAACTAGACCAGGGCTGTGCAGTTTAAGGTCATCCAGCACGGACCATTGCTTGGGTCGCCATGTAGGTTAGACTTCATGGGGAATAGGTATGTGGGTAGCAGTCTGACTTCTTAGGGATAAGATAGGCAGGACCGATAAGGGGTCTAGATAGGAAAGCTGACCTTATTGGGGAAGAGGGGACAAATGTGGGTCTTTCATAGGCATTAGAGATCACTGGGGGTTGCAGCGATAAGAATGACCCTAACTCTACTGGGGATAATAGTGAGCATGGTTTTCTTACTGGGGATGAGAAGTCATGGCCTAAGGTTAGTCGACCTGGGTTCCACTTTGCTGGGGGCAACAGGTCAAGGTCAAGGTCAAGGTGTAACTCTACTGGTGATAATAATGATAGGGCACTCACAGGTTTAACCTAGGCTGCTTAAAATACAGTCGATGTTAGGTGCAACAACCATTATTTCTTGAGTAGTCAGCCTGCGCTAAGTCTTCAAAATTGCAACTAACGCTGAAGACAGCTAGCACTGCTTCTTAACCAGTCAGTTGGTGTTGGAAGGCTAAAAACACAGCCGGTGCTGAGGACCGCACGTGCTTGAATACAATCAGCGTCGAGTTGTTTAAGAACACAGCCAGCATTGAGTTGCCGAACACACAACATTCAGGCCATGTCCTGAGCTCCACCCGGTCCAGCCTGCTTGTTGAAATTTTTTTCAGGTGGCGACGAGAGTTGCCTGGGGCCTCGGGTCAAAGCTCATCCCGGTCCATCGTCGTTTGGCTTTCCAGGACATGAATGGAATTCTCAATTTGTGAGGGGCGTTTGAGGGTAGTGTTTGGCTATATATGAGGTTAAAACCCCATTTTCTTCACTTTTCACGAAGGTAAAAACTTAAACAAAAAATTTCAATAGTGAGCAGAGGGTGCCTGGTAGAAGTTTCGGCAAGCAGTGGAATTCCAGTAAAAGTTTTGCAGGGAAGGTTTTAACGAGCAGAACTCTACCAAAGATTGGTGAAGTTGCAGGAAAAGGGAGGAAGAAAAGGAGCGTTCTCCGAGGATTTTTTCTGAAACTTAGAGGGAGTTACCGAGGGTTTCCTAGTAACTTGGTGACTTACCAGCCAAGGCGTAGGCAGGGAAAGTCTCTCAGTGGGTTTCCGACGGGAGGCCGAAGGCTCAGGGAATGGAATGGTCGCTGATGGTGGACCGTCCAAGGGAAAGCGAACGGTTGCGAGAGGTGGATCGTCGTGGAAGGTGGACCATTACAGGAGGTTGAGAGTTGTCCTTGGAAATCGTGCAACCATTAAGCAGGTGTAGAAACTTAGGCCTTTAAAATGAGGAGTCTCAAAAAGAGAACAGTCGTGACAGGGCCGGTGTTAACAAAAACACAGCCGGTGTTGAGACACCCGACGCTGATGGTTAGAAGCATAACCGGCGCTGACATAGCTAGCGCCAGCCTTTGGAGGACACATCATGTGTTGGCTTCAGACGGCACTCATCAGCGTGTGTGGCCTGTCATGACCTGCACAATGCTGCTCGCACGTGGCAGTAAGTTACATGCGCTCGGTGATGGGCTACGTGCGATGATGTTCATGCGTGGTGCTGATATGGGCCGACAAAGGGTGGCGAATGATGGTAAAGCATGTCTTGTGATACTTGTTGATAGCCAAGTGCTCTAGAACAACAGTGAAGTCCATGTTTTTCTATGGAAGGGCATCCACTGTGAACAGGGTATGCTCTCCATCATAGGCCAATTCCTTGCCAGAGCAGCTTGCTTTGTATGTTTGATACACATATGAAATGAATCTTGCATTGTATGTTTGATATACGCGTCAGATGAGATATCTAGCTTATATGTTTGATATACGCATCAGATGAACTGTAGCTAACTTCTTCGAGTGGTTTCGCTTTGTCTTCTAGCCTGCAACCGTCCTCTTACTCGCCAGATGAATTGAAGTTAACTTCTCGAAGTGGTTTCGCTTCTTCTTCATGAGGAGAGTATTTTCCTTGGCTTGTAACCATCTTCTTATCCTCAGATGCAAGAGCAAATCTACAAATTTTGGTTTGTAACCGTCCTCTTCTCCTCATATGCGAGAGAATTGTAACCTCTCTAATAATGGGATTTTTGGCTTTTTTAACTTGTAACTTGTTTTTGCTGCAATAAAAAGAGTTAGACTTTGTTTACAATGAGTCCCTTTCCTTTGATTATGTATCACGGATAGTACTTCTTTAGGTCTCGCCCATTGATAGGGGGCATTGGCTCCTCTCCCTCAGGATGTGTCAGTATGTAGGCTCCATTTGGCGAGACCTTTTTAACTATAAACAGACCTTCCCGCTTAGGTTCAAACTTCCCTTTGCGCTGGCCATGCATAACAATAGGCCTCTTGACAGCTAGAACTAAATTGCCACGGGTGAATGAGCGGACCTTGACAGACTCGTCAAAAGCCCTCTTCATTCTCCCTTGGTTGAGTTCAAGGTTCTGCGGAGCCTCTAGCCTCTTTTCTTCGAGCGCATCCAATTCTTGATACTGAAGTTTGACTCTCTCATCTTTGGTTAATCCTTGATGTATAGCGACACGTATTGAAGGAATTTGAATTTCGAGGGGTAAAACTGCTTCACCCCCATAAACCAAAGAGTAAGGAGTGGAATCAGTAGCATTTCGGGTAGTAGTACAACATGCCCATTGTGCTTTGGGAAGCTTCTCATGCCAGTTCTTCCTTGTCATTGATACTGACTTTCTTAAAACGTTACACAAGAGTCTTATTGAAGGCCTCAACCAAGCCATTCTCTTAAGGGTGATACATAGTCGAGTACCTCCATTCGAAACCGAACTAGTTAACCAAGCAATCGATGTGGTGACTCTTAAATTGAGGACCGTTGTCAGATATAAATCGGTCGGGCACTTCGAAGCTATATATGATATGATGTCGAACGAAGTGGGCCACCATTGTCCCAGGAACTTGCTTGAGGGGGACCGCTTTAGCCCATTTAGTGAAATAATCTGTTGCAGCTAGAATAAAAACATGGCCCATTGTCGAAGGAGGGTCAATCGGCCCTACGATTTCCAAACCCCATTGTGAGAAGGGCTATGATGCAACTGTAGGGTGTAAGGGCTCTGGAGGCTGGTGAACAAGGCCTCCTCGATCATATTGAAAGGCTCCATAAAAATTAATTTCCCACGCATAAAGAAGCTCAACACAGAACACTTCTTCATCAGGGAGGTCGCTTGATAACGGAGATTCTACGGGTACGGGATGTGCTACGAGCAAATTGGCCAGGGCTTGGCCCTTGATGGCCTTTCGTGGGACATATGTGATGTCGAATTCCATCAACAATAATGCCCACTTAGCAAGGAGTCTTGAAAGGTATGGGCATGTCATAAGAAACTTTATAGGATCTGCTTTTGATGTAAGTTCACTTCATGACCAAGTAAGTAATGACAGAGTTTTTGTATTGCAAAGATCAGGGCTAAGCACATCTTCTCAATAAGGGGATAATTCTTCTTAGTCCCTTGCATCCTGCGACTGAGGTAATATAACACAGTCTCTTTTCCCCCATCATTGTTTTGTGCCAACAATGCCCCGAGTGACTCGTCCAAAGCAGTCACGTATAGAATGAGAGGTTTTCCCAACACTGGTGTAGAGAGCATTGGATCATTGAGTAAATAATGCTTGATGTCATCAAGGGCTGCCTGACATGCTTCATTTTAGATGAATGGGGTATCTTTCTTTGGCAGGTGTGTGAAGGGTTTACAGCGACCGGAGAGGTTTGAGATGAACCTGCGAATGTATGTCAACTGCCCTTGAAGAGAGCGCAGCTCTCGCAATGTAGTTGGTGACAGAATTTCTTGAATCGCCTTGATCTTAACTGGCTCAACTTCAAGCCCTTGATGTCTGACAATGAACGCCAAGAATTTTCAATAATGCAAGCCAAAAGCGCATTTTAGTGGGTTCATTTTAAGTTGATGAAGGTGCAACCGCTTGAATACCTTTTCAAGGTCTCTAATGTGAGCATCCTTCTCTTCGAATTTTACAACCAAGTCAACTACATAACACTCCACCTCTTTGTGCATCATGTCTTTGAAGATGGTCGTCATTGCTCTCTGGTATGTGGCACCAGCACTCTTTAATCCAAAAGGCATCATTGTGTAATAGAAGACCCCTTTTAGCGTTAGGAATGCAGTGGCCTCTTCATCTTCAGCCGCCATCCGTATTTGATTATGCCCGGAGTATCCATCCACGAAGGAAAATATTTGACAGTGAGTTGTAAAGTCGATGAGCATCTCAGTGAATGGCAACGGGAAGTCATCCTTGGAACAGGCGGTATTCAAGTCACGAAAGTCAATGCACACCCTGATTTGGCCATTCTTCTTCTTGACTGGGACAAAATTTGCTAGCCATTTCGGGTACTTGACTTAACGAATGAAGTTTGGTCACTTCGGCGTCTGTCTACATTTCAAGGTCAGGCCTGAACCTCCTCGATTTCTGCTTGACCGGTTTGACAGTTTGATCAATGCCGAGACGGTGAACGACAACTTGAGGGTCTAAACCAGGCATCTCATAGTAATGCTAAGCAAATATGTCTCGATTTTCTCACGAGAAGGTGGTGAAATCTTCTTTATCTTCTAGAGACATATTCGCTGAAATGAAAGTGAGTCTGGGGTCCGCTTCTTCTCCGAGGTTTATCTCTTCGAGTTCATTAGCTGTGACCTGACCGCCTTCTTCCCATTTTTCTGGGGCTTCCTGCAACTCTTCCTTGTTGTTTTCAATGGTCTTTTGGTCGACCTCAAGTGCTGAGACCCATGATCCTGACATCTCTGCCTCTGATAGAGGTCCAAGGTGGATCATAATTTCTGCACCTTCCCAAGATTGAGGAACGAAAGGATCTTCCGTAATTATAGATTGTTTCTCACGTTGCAAGAGTTCGAATTGGAGATTACAAGGAATTTGAGGTTCAACGATGGTGATGTGAAAAGCGTCCTCGTATGAATCGCAAGGTATTTGCATTGGTGCCTACAGTGTTTGCCCCACACCGGCTGATGCTTCATAGACTTGTACCATGTGGTAAGCTTCCTGGGAATAGAAACTTTGCCCTCTTGACTCTCTCAGTCTCTGCTCAAACTTCCCCTAGTAAAAACTGGTTCGGAATCGCCTCCCTTGGCTTGTATTCTCCTGTTTTCTACAATCACACACATATAGCAAAGGTTATAAGACCAGTGGGTCAACAGACCTCACATTGCCTTCTTGATGAATACAAATTCAAAGAAAAAAAGAATAATGAGAGAAGAGAGATGAGGAGAGAAGAATTTGACTAGGCAGGGAGATCAGTGTAGTGACTAAGCTGGTGAATAATTGGTCTGACTTGGTAATAAAATGGGCTAGGTAACTCGGACCGGCTCACATGATTACTATTAGACGTCAATACCGATACTGATTAGCTAGGCACAATGGTTAGTCTATCGTGGCAATAAAGTGGGCACAGTAATTCTAGCACAACAACATTACGGCTAGACGACAGGACCACCATGAGAGGCTAACCTCAATCCCTCTTAATCAAACGAAAGAATAATATAATGAAGGTCATAAGGAAAGAATAAGAAGTGAGATAAGAGAAGAAGGGAACATAAAGAAGTGGAAGAAAGAAAAAGAAGAGTGTGAGAGACAAGAGAAGGAAGGAGAGAGGGAGAAAGATGCAGTCAACGCTAGGCATTGCTGGTTGTGTTGGAAGAAGAAGAGAGAGAAAACAAAGTCGGCGTTAGGTGTCACTGGCTATGTTAGGGAGACGGGGAAAGAAAGACAAAATCGACACTAGGCATTGCTGGCTGCATTTTAAGAAGAGAGGAAAGAGAGAGACATAGTCGGTGTTAGGCATTGTCGACTATGCTAAGCAGAGAAGAGAGAGAAGATGTAGTCATCACTAAGCTTCGCCGACTGTGTCAAACAGATGAGAAAGAGAGGATGCAGCTGGCGCTAGGTGTCGCCGACTGTATTGGGCAGAGAACAAAGGAAGAAGATGCAGTCCACACTAGGCTTCACCAACTGTATTAGGTAGAGAAGAGAGAGAAGATGCAATCGACGCTAGGCTTCGTCGACTGTGTTAGATGGAGAAGAGAGAGAGGTGTAGCCGACGCTAGGCTTCATCGACTGTGTTAGATGAATAGAGAGATAAAATGCAATCGGTGCTAGGCTTCACCAACTGTGTTGGATGAAGAGAGAGATAAGATGCAGTCAACGCTAGGCTTCACCGACTGTGTTAGACGAAGAGAGAGATAAGATGCAGTTGATGCTAGGCTTCGTCGACTGTGTTAGACAAAGAGGGAGATAAGATGCAGTCGGCGCTAGGCTTCACTGACTTTGCTAGATGAAGAATAGAAAGGGAGATAAAGATGAGAAGAAGAGAAAGAAAGCGAGATAAAGATGAAAAGAGAGAAAGATAAGAAGAAAGAGGGAAAGAGAGATAGAGATGAGAAAAAGAGAGAAAGAGAGATAGTGATGAGAAGAAGACAGGAAGAGAGAGAAAGAGAAAAGAGGGGAGGAGAGAGAAAATTACCTTACCGAAGGGTACCAGCCCTTTTCTTCTCTCTCCTCTCTCTCTCTCCAAGATGTACCCACGAGCTCAAGCAAAATTCATAACTTTATTAATTGATCCAAGAAAATGAATTCGACCTTTATATAGAATTGGGCTAAAACGTGAGTGTACGCCCAAAAACTACCAAGAATTGAAGATAATTACAATTTAATTGAATTAAAGAAATTCTAAAAATGGGTGTATAAGGATTGTTTTGCCCCTTCATAACAATGTGTGGAATTTCATAACAGTCCATTTGTTGCTCGAGAACTTGCGTGATCTTTTATGACTGATCCGGGGTTATTCTGATGCGCGTTTGATCGAAAGATAATTATTTTCATGTGGGGCTTGGCATGGCAATCGGTTTGATACCAACTTCGAGCCATGAATCATGTTTCTAAGCCATGATCACGAGACTTGAATTTTGGATGAATCTTAAAAACTTCAGATCAATAGTGCGCTCGTTCCTTGATTTTTTTTCTTTTGTTTCTTCGCTGAATCACATTGAGCATGCCGTCACGATCACGTTGCAATAAACACAGCTCGATTTTGTGTCTGGATGAAGATTTTGTCGTCTTGAGTTTTTTGTCAGAATCTTGAAATCTGGAGGCCAAAATTTTGTAGACACCTCATTTTAAATCTGGAAAATTCTATAGTTTCCTGAACCCTTAGGATCACACTTAATCTAGTAAAACTAAATCCATAGTTCACACAGCTTATCCTATGACCCAGAACCAGTTTGCCTACCCGGAACCATGTAGAAACCTCATTTTGACCAAGATTTCTATAAACGTCATGTTTTACCAAACAAATCATTAAAAACAGTAAAAAATTCCGTTTTGACCCAAATGTTATCTGAGAGCCTTACAAGAGGTTGACGAAGACAACTAAATGGAAAAACATTGATTTGGATAAGTTTTGGTTTGGGCGACACCAATGATGTTGCCCAAGTCATCTTACAATTGCCCTGTTTTACCAAACAAATCATTAAAAATACTAAACAAATATGTTTTTACCCAAATGTTTTTTGGTAGCTACAAAAGAGGCTAAGAAACACATTTAAAAAAAAACATTTCAATTTTGAGACTTTTGATTTGGGTGACACGACCCGCGTCACTCAGATCCGTGACCCTCAAAATTTGACTTTTTGACCAAGGATTTGTTTGTTACATGAGTTTATCTGTGCCAACAAGTTTTGACCCCTATAAGGCCTCTTTTCGTGGTCATTTGATGAGGGGATAGAGAGACAAAACCCTAAGAGAGAACAGATATAGATCAGAAAAAAAAACCCAAAGAGAGTTACACGAGAGAAAGAAAACCTTAGAAACTGCTGCAGGAACCCGAGCCTCGTGAGAGAAAACCTAAGTCTGAGAAAACCTAGACCTAGGGCACAACCACCCTAGATCTACCCTTAGGGCACAACCACCCTTCTTCAACCAGAGACTTTCTGGTGAACATCCGAAAAAAGAGGACTAGTTCTGATACGGGCGTGCCCTAGAAGGCTCAGAAGTCTCAGGCCATCCAGCCCGGTTCGGTATCATTTCTTTTTTCTTTTATTCTTCTTTTATTGTTTTAATTTCATTTTGATCTGCTTATTTGCTTTAAGATTGTATTTTCGTGTCTTGGATCATACTGGCTCTGCCACAATTCTGAGAGTAGATCTGCTCGTTTCCAGGCAGATTGGCCTTAGATCTGAATTCGATTTGTCCCACTTTCTTTACCACTTTATTTTACTGCATTTTCACAAGTTTAAGGTGACAGATCCGAGAGATCTTCTGAAGATCTCTCAGATTTTGCATCATAAACAGTTTCGCCCACCGTTGGGCATTTCGAGCTAGATCCGTGAACGAAAAATAAAAAACATAAAAAATAAAATAAAAGCAGGGCCCGATCTCCTTTTTAGGGTCTTTTTTAAAAAAAACAAATCCCAAAAGAAACGAAAAAAAAAAAAAAAATCTTTTTCATAGGAAAATCTTGTTTTTGTTACCTTTTCCCCTTAGTATTTCATTTCATTTCATTTATTTATTATTATTTTTGTTTGTAAGTAGAAAAAAAAGAAAAATGATCACTCATTGAATTTTGTGATAAGAACATGCTTATGTTTATGTGTCTGTTTCTTTTCTACTTCTAAAAGGTTCTTTTGGGTTCGTGCTTATTCAAAAAGGCTACTCAACTTCCTATTTTCTTCTCTCTCTACCTACTCCAACTTGTTAAGGACTTGGATCCATTCCAAATAATTTTATTGTGTTTCAGGGAACTTGCATCTCTTTGTTTATAGCTAAAAATTTTCAGATCTCAATGTTTTCTATTTTATTTTCATCTCCTTGAACTTTTGTGAGTTTTGGACAGAGAGAAAGAGAGAGAAGGGCATAAATATTTTCTTTGGGGATTCGGACTTTAGTTTCCTTTTTTTTTTTAGTTCAGTGTTGTCTTCTTTTCTTTCCTCATAAGGTTTCCTTGTTGTTTATTCATTTTCCTTTATCTTATTAAAAGAGGTAGAGTTTTTTATTAAGAGATAGAGCTTTCTTTTTGGAGTTATTTTGTAGTTAACACTTTGGGTTAATTGTTAGCAGTCTCTGCTGGTATTCACGTTCAAAACTTTCTTTGGTCTCTTCTTCTTTGATCTATTTTATATTCATGGAATAATTTTTTTTTCTTTGGTATTCATGGGATAGTTTTTCATATCAATAATACGTGACTTTAAGTTAACTGGGATTAGGTGTGTGAGTTGTTAAGAGGATTTTAGGGAATAGATTGAAACTATTCCCTTGATAGGAGATTTACTTAGATAGCAACAAATCCCTTGAGAAGAAATTTATGGAAGATTTAGATAGAGATGGATAGGGAAGGGAGATTGAGAGAAAATAAGGAAGGGAGATTGAGAGAAAATAAGGAAGGGAGATTGAGAGAAAATAGGGAGAAGAAATAGGGAAAGGAGATTCAGAGAAAATAGGAAGAAAAGATCGTGAGAGAGAGAGAGAGAGAGTTTTAGGGTGTGGGAGAGAGAAAAAACAAAAAATAAAAAAATAAAAAGCCACTGGTCTTTCAAAAAAAGGAAATTTCTTTTAAGGCCATCTTACTTTTAAAATAAAAAATAAAAACATTAAGGCCTTTATCATGTTTGAAAAAAAAAGGAAGAAAAATTCCTCTGCAATTAAAAAAAATAAAAACTTCATAAGTTCTCTTTGTTTCAAAAAAAAAAAAAGATCATTTTTGTGAAAAATTGTTTTGTCTTTTTAAGGTAAAAAAAAAAACAAGAAAGATAAAGAGTGGGTGTTTGAGGCCATCTTTCTTGTCTACTAAAAAACAAAAAAAATGTATCTTTAGCTTTTTTTTAAAATAAAAAACTCACTTTTCCAAAAAAAAAAAGAAGAAAGCTTTTAAAGGCAATCTTGCTTTCAAAAAAAATTTATTTTTTGAGGCATTTCTCATTTTTGGAAAAGAAAAATTTGCTTTACAAAAAGGAAGAAAAAATGACTTTTGCTACAAAAGTTTCTTTTTGTAAGTCATTTCGTTTTCACCAAAAAAAATAAAAATATAAATATAAATATATAAATAAATAAATAGAGAGAGAATCTTCACTTAAAAAAACAATTGTCAAAAAAAAAAAAAAAAATCCCTTTCATTTCTTTGCTTCTAATTGGGCATTTTTCGCTTCCTTTTCTCCTCATTAAAACAAAAAGGGGTTAAAAAATAAAATTATTCCAGGGTCACCTGCACTCTCTCTCTAATTGTGCCTTTATCGAGTCACCTTCGACTCGGGGCGTGCTCAACTAGGCACAGGTCGTGCCTAGTTCCACTTTCATTTACTGTATACCTTCTTAGGGGTTGCTTACCCCCACATCTGAACTGTGCTTTTGGTCAGTCAATAACCCAACCCAAAGCATACCTCACTTGGCACGATTTGCGCCAAGTGCTCACATTTTTCTTGCATTGTGTGCCTGCATGCTTGCTACTTTAGTTTTGCTTGCATGCTTTTTACACACTCTTGTACACACCTGACCGAGAATGCTCAGGAAACTAGCAAATAAATATTTCGAAAACCCCCAAAATCCGTATTAACGGCGTGAGGGAAACCTGGCTTTGAGAGTCGAGGCCGTTGGGATTCGCGTAGCTTTAACTGTGAGCGCCCCTCCGTAATCATTTGCCTCAAAGCAACTTCGAGTATAGTAGGACTTGGTGAAAATCCTATAACATGAGGCCAGGACCTATGTGGGGGCCTATATCAGCCTAGCTGTGTTTCAATAATTAGGAACCCACTCTTAAGCCTAGCCTACCTATAATCTGGGTCAAAGGTTTTCATGTCCTGTGCTTGCTTATTTTTGTTGGTTAATCTTAGATCTCAGATCAGGCCTACTTTTAGTTCGAGCTGAACCCTTTGGGTCCAAGTCCAGGCTTGTACGAGCTTAGCCCAGATCCGAACAAGGTTTCGCCTTGGTCCCAAACTTAAGCCCCCTCTCGGTCCGGGCAGAGGGCACATTCCTAGTTCATCTTTGATCTAGTCCGGGTCCATACCTGGTTTAATCATCAAAACTCTCTGAGTCCAAGTTCAGACATATACCCAGCCTAGCCCAGGTTCGAACTAGGTTCACACCAAGGTTCGAACCTAGACCCTCCTTTTTTATCCGAGCCAAGGGCTTGTTCTTAAACCAACCTTGATCTAGTCCGGGTCCACACCATGTCTGATCTTCAAAACCCTCTTGGTCCAAGCCCTAGTTTGCACCCAACTCTGTCTAGGTCCGAACCAGGCTCACACCCAAGTCCGAACCCAGACTCACTCTTGGTCCGAGCCGTGACTCTTACTCATCTAGTTTAGGTCTTAGTCTAGGTTATAGCATAGGTGTAAGCCTAGAGTTGCCTCTAGTGCTAGACTAGGATTACCCTAGTTCAGGGTTCAAATAAAAATCCATCAAGTCTAGCAGGTTTCATCCAGTCTAGTCCTAGCTTAGATCTTAGTTAGGGTTTTTCCCTTAGAGTCAAACTAGTTCTACTCTGAGGAGTCGAGCCTAGATCTCACGGAGTCTCGAAATCATGACCCAGGATCATAATAGAGAAAAATCCAACCCCATAGCCCCAGCTCAGTCTAGATCTAGAGAAGTTAGTCAGTCCGAGAGGCACCGTCACAATGCTCCCTCACAAATCATTCATAGCGCTCGTGTCAGTGAGCTGACTCTCGACCCATATGGAACCAAACATAGCTGTCCAAGCCGCCTTCAAAGCCACCATTTAGAAGTCACGAGCCAACAGGTTGATAAGGTTCGTAACACCTTGAATAGTCAAGGGGTCAGGCCGGGGGCAATCTTCCAAGACATAGGGGTTAACCTCAAATCTAGTCGGCACAACAAGAATAAGGCCCCGGCTCAAATCTCTGAGTTAGCCGATCTCAGCCATGTGGACCTCGATGGTCAATTAGCAGCCCAAAATTTCAGTCTTGGCAACTAGCCAGTTAGTGGGCGAATGGGTTCACATATAACTGGGGAAAGTCTACCCAAGCATCCCATCACCAATAAAGATCAGGGTTTTGACCTAACTTGATATTAAGACAATCCTAAGGTGCATGCTTACTTTCAAGACCTGCTCAATAGAGGATACACCATCCAGTGCACTCAATCTAGGAAAGTCAGGTAAGAAGCTCAAGCCATAGGCCAAGTCCAACATTTTGGCTCAAACCAGGATAATCTTAAGGTTGTTAGCCTGCCAATCCAACCCACTATGGGCCAAGGGTCTAGATTTAATCATCACTCGAGCCCAAGACTACCTAGAGGGCAGACTCCCTCTGGTAGTAGTTATGGCATTCCTTCACTCTTTCAGCCCAGTGTTGGGGCAAGAGAGTACCCTAACCCTAGGGATAGATCGTCCAATCAAGGTCAGGGTCAGGGTCAGGTAGACCTAGCCGCCCAAGGTCAGAGGTCTAGCCGTTATAGCAACTTGAATTGTCCATCCCAGTTAAGTGGTGATTCTATCCTACAGGCCTCGTTGCATGGCCAAGTTGTGCAACCTCCGAGTAATAAGTATACTCTGACCCAATTCAACTTGGGTGAGTCTACAAGCCAACAACGGGCACATCAAGTTCAACACATTCCTCAGGCTCAGTCCTTGGGGCAACTCGCTACATGAGCCCAACAGTCAGTTCATACGAGTCACATACCACAAAATCAGGTTCAACAAACCATACAACCGAGCCACCTCAAAGCTACAATGATGGCTCAATTCGCTTGCATAAAACACCTCGAAGACTCTTTAGAGAAAATGAGAATATGAGATTTCTCAAATCTTAAAGCTTATATACAATAAGTTTTAGGACACTTAGAAGATCTACCAGTGGGGTTTATGATGCCACAGTTCATAAATACATTTTCAGGGAAAGGGGATCCTGAGGCACACATCAACGCCTACTTATTGATAGTCCACACATTGCGAGACCGACCAAACCAACTTAAGGTCATGTTCTTGCATAGCTTATCAGAAGAAACCTTGATGTGGCACCAAAGATTCATGAACGATAACCCTCAAGCAACTTCTGACGAAATGTTCAGATAATTTTCTTCCCACTATAGTGGAGGAAGGCTAAGACCCATCACCCTTGGTGAGTTAATCTCCATCAAATAGAAATCAGGTGAATCTCCTTCCCTGTTTATAACAAGATTCAGAGAGGCAACTATGCGAGTCACTGAAACTCCACACCCTGAAGCTGCAAGGGTAAGCTTGACATTAGAGAATATGACTCCAAAATATGTCACGTTCTTCAATATAGGCACAGTCCCTTACTCGTTTGATGTTAGGCTTGAAAGAATATCACTATACGAGCGAGCCAAGGAAGATAAAGCCGCAGCCGAAAAACCCTCTCAAGAAGGAGAGGTGAACATGATCAAGAAAAGAAACCCTTCTGCAAATCATTCACAAGAAAAGTCTAAAATTTATTCTACCACATGGAGAATGCAGACTTCCACACCAAGGTAATTCACTCCCATTGATGAGCCTATGACCGATCTCATGAAGAAGTTACTTAACGCAAGACTCAGAGAATTACCGACAAAAGCAAAGATTCCTCCTTTCCATGGAGGTGACACTTCTCGATGGTGCGATTGGCATCAAAACTATGCCCATAACACTGAGGAATGTCGAGCTTTCAAACATAAAGTTCAAGATCTCATCGATAATGACATAATAACTGTCCAAAAGGAAGATGTTGATGGCAAAAAAGAATAAAAAACTCTAGATGTCTCAACAAAGAATACTGATGTCAATCTGATTAACTCAGGAGAATCACAAACTATGCCCAAACCCGAAGAACATCCACAAAGGCCTTGGAGCACAAGAAGAAATCAACTGGAAAGTCTAGTAGATGAAGAACAAAGCGAACATAATCGCACCCAAGAGTTAATGACGAAGGATACTCAAGATCAAAGCAGTGAGAATGATCTTAGCATAAGCTCAACCTAAGTTTTGAAGCTATGGAATCCCAAGCCCATAACGACAAGAAGAACCTTAATTCTAGGACAATAACTCATGAGCGAGAAAATGAACAAGTGATAAAAGGAAGCCCTTCACCTTAAAGCGTTGACGACCCACCTAAATGGGATCAATATGGTGAGGACGACGTGTTAGAAATTGATGTGGTCCAGATCAACGAGAAGGGATCACCTTCCAAACAAGGGGTCAACAGCCCAAAATCTTCCATTACACTTCCAAACAAGGGGCCAACACCTCAAATATCAAAAGAAGTCAAACCTTTAGAAATTCTAAGGGGCCCACCTAGGCCACATTCACCAGACTTCTTGGCCAATCCACCTATATGGGATGACGAGCCATGCTCAGAAGATTTAACCGAGTCACCTCTCGAGGTAAACCTAGTTATAAATGATGGAAAAGTAAAGAGCCCAGATTTGACTATTCCCAAAGATTTGACATCTTCACTAGAGTTGATAGAGCTCAAACCTTTAGAAATTCTAAGGGGCCCGCCTAGGCCACCTTCACAAGATTCCTTGAATGATCCACCAATATGGGATCAAGAATTGGATATTGAAAATTCGATTATGTTAGCTCCTCAAGAGGGAGGCTCTTTAAAAGTCATTAACGACATGAGCACAACTTCGATAGCCGGAGTACCACCATATCAAGAGAATGCATCTTGTGAAGAACAAGTTCCCAATGGAACAGAAAGCCCTACAGGGCCAACCCCACCAGAATATTTAATAGGGGCAAACTCCTCTCATGAAGAGGATACAATATGGACAACTAATGCGATTGAACCCTTGTTTGTTAATTCCCAACACATCATAAGGCTGTTTAATACAAGGGGGGAAACTAATGAGATTGAACCCTTCTTTGTTGACTTTTAACATGTTGTAAGGCCATCTAGTACTAACTCAACCACTCCTCCTGTGCGAGAGTCTCACCTAAGCTCGAGCATTGAGAAGGAGTCTATCACGGAGTTAACCTCCAAAAAACAATTCAAAATTTGCAATGAAAAAGATTATCGAAAAGGAGTTGGGTGATCACTCACCCCTTGTAAATAACCAAATGAGGCATTCATGCCTCACACCAAAAGGAATTAACGCCTAATGTGTAACATGTAGTACTCCACTAATGGGAAAACCATGATGAGCTTATCCGCCCATAGAGAAGGCTAAGGGATTTGGAAACTGAGAGTGATTTTTAGCCCCAAAATCAAGGCTCAAGTGGACCAGTTTAAAGAAAAAGTTCAACGAAATTCCAACAACCATTGTCAAAGAGATTTTTGATGCCAACTTGGGTCAAGTGAAATCAGAGGAAAACCAATATTAGAACCTCCTTGCCACTTGAAGGAGGGAAAGATGATCGAATTCTTACATGATCCTAAGGTGAATTGCTAAAAAAAAAAAGGGGCACCTTTGACTCTTCTTCCTCCTCCTCTTCCTTTGTCATTATTCTCTTCTTAAAAAAAAAAAATATCTGCTGGGCTGAAAATCCGAAAGGAACCCCAAGCATTGGAAAAAGGCTACAGAGCTGAAAACCCAAAGGGAACTCGGAGCGATTGAAAAAATAAAATAAAATAAAAAAATCAACTGGGCTGAAAATCCGAAAGGAGCCTCAAGAGTTGAAAACAATGCTACTGGGCTAAACACCCGAAAGGGACCCCAGCGCAACGAAAAAAGAGAAGTTCTTTACTTCCTTCTAATCTCCAAAGTCTTTTCTCTTTAAACATATTATTTTCCTCCCCTGAGTCAAAGTGGTGTTAAAAGAAAAATCAATAAGCATTAGCTTGACGGAACATTGTTAAGGACCTAGATCGTCTGAAACTTCGAAAGGTGAGTGGTGGAGGAATGAAATAAAAAATCCAAAGAGATTTTGAACATCTAGGGACGGTATCTTGTACTTTCAAAACTATGTTTCGCTCGAAAGCTCCAAAGAACTCTCATTTGAATTGAAATGCAAGAACTAGGTTGAAAGACAAAGAAGTACTTGACGATTCCTCATCACGAAGATTCAAGCAAAGGCCCCTTATGCTCACATGGGGTCCACCAAAGGGGTGGTTAAACTGTAAGACCTACTTTAAAGAAAAACCACCCCCCAACAGGAGCAGCAAAAATAAATAAATAAATAAATAAATAAAAATAATATATATATATATATATATATATATATATATATATATATATATATATATATATATATAATCCCCAATCGTATGAGTATAACTGCCAACTATACCGTCCATCACTGCATGACATTAAATTGCTTAGAGGGCTTTATGGTTGCAGAAGTTAAAATTGCTAACCAAAATTTGTTTTTTCGAAATATCTTTCTCTTTTTAAAATTTTTCACTATATGTCTTGTGTTTTCAAAAACTTTAGTTTCTTTGTTAAAATCGTAACCTGTCCTTGCTCCAGGTTCTATTTCAAATCTCCCCTTAAGTCAAAATTTCTAAATCGACTTTCAAAACAAAGGAGTTTGGGTGAGCTCGATGAGCGCAATGACTTGGAGGGATAGTCGGTGTGCCCTCTGACGGCAAGAAGAAATCTTTAACATTTACTTGCCCCTCGAACAATAGGGAGCGCTAGAGTGTCTACTTCTTTGCCACTCACCTGTCCTTCGAAGGACAGGGAGTGCTAAAGAGGGGCAACTGTGGACACCCCATTTTAAATCTGGTAAATTGTGTAGTTTCCTGAACCCTTAGGATCACACTTAACCTAGTAAACCTAAATCCATAGTTCATATAGCCAATCCTGTGACCCAGAACCAGTTTGCCTACCCGAAATTTTGACCCAGATTTCTCTAAACGCTCTATTTTTCCAAAACAATCATTAAAAATAGTAAAAAAAAATGTTTTGCCCCAAATTTTCTTTGAGAGCTTCAAAGAGGTTGAGGAAGACACCCAAATATAAAAACATCAATTTGGACAAGTTTTGGTTTGGGTGACACTGGCAGTGTCGCCCAAGTCATCCTGCAATTGCGCTGTTTTACCAAAAAAATCATTAAAAGTAATAAACAAATCTGTTTTGATCCAATTTTGTTTTGGTAGCTTCACAAGAGGTTAAGGAACACATCAAAAAAAAAAAATTTCAATTTTGATTCATTTTATTTGGGCAACCAGCCAGTTTCGCCTAGACTCGTGACCCTCAAAATTTGACTTTTTGATTGGGGATTTGTCTGTTACGTGAGCTTATCCGTCCCAACAAGTTTTGACCCCTATAAGGCCTCTTTTCTTGGTCATTTGATGGGGGATAGAGAGACAAAACCATCGGAGAGAATAGATAGAGATAACAAAAAAACCCAGAGAGAGTTACATGAGAGAAAGAAACCCTAAAAATTGTTTCAGGAACCCAAGCCTCCTGAGATAAAACCTAAGTCTGAGAAGACCTAGACCTAGGGCTCAACCACCCTAGATCTACCCTTGGGGCACAACCACCCTTCTTAAACCAGAGACTCTCTGGTGGACATCTGACTTATAGAGATAAAAGAGGACCGGTTCTGATACAGGCGAGTCCCAAAAGGCTCGGTAGTCCCAGAAGGCTTGGGAGTCCCAGGCCATCCGCCCCGTTCAGTATCATTTCTTTCTTTTCTTATTCTTCATTTATTATTTTAATTTCATTTTGATCTGCTTATTTACTTTAAAATCATATTTTCGTGTCTTGGATCGTGCTGGCTCTGCCACATATCTGAGAGTAGATCTGCTCATTTTTGAGAAGATCTGGCCTCAAATCTGAATTCCATTTGTCCCAATTTCTTTACCACTTTATTTTACTGTATTTTCACAATTTTAAGGTGATAGATTCGAGAGATCTTCTGAAGATCTCTCAGATTTTACATCATAAAAAAATTTACAACAGCTTTGATGCTTCCGTGTGTGAAATTCAACAGTTCATCATACACGGGGTTTGGACCAGAGATAGCCACAGACCTTAAGCACATAATGCAATTGGTTTCGTGTCGATCGGGTATACGTGCATCGTGATTCAGCCACCGGAGTGGGGTGTGTTGTTGTTGAATTTTCTGCAACTTTCTTCAATGATCAGCAACTTCTCTCTAGTTTTTTCCTCCCTGCTCGGGCATCATCAAGGGGCATACCACCTATCCAAATGCTCATCTTGGTGAGATGAACATGCTCACCAAATTTGAGCACGATTCGACTTGGAACGAGTGATATATAGGCCCCAAAAGTCACTGCCCGTGGCTGTAAAATCAGCCACCTTTAATGGTGTTTTGGTGCGTGGCCACATGGGAATAGTGTGCGACCTACCCCTTTTCGGTATTTTACCCATAACTTTGTCCTGGACTGCCTGATTAAGCTGAAACTTGACCCATAGGGGATTTCGATCGTGCCAGATCCAATGGCGGTGGTCCCATAACTGTTTGAAATACCAAAAATATAGCTCTAGTTACAGAGTCCATTTTAGGGTGCTAGAGGTGGATTTTGCTGAAATTGTTTCATTGTGTTCACTGCCTTAAACATGTCTGATTGTAATGAAACTTTGAAGGTGGTCTTTGGAAGTGCTCATGAAGATTTTGACCAATTATGGGGAAATTATGAGATTGTCAAAATTTCCATTTATTTTGTAAACTTTATTGATCTGCTTCCTTCTTTATGCCGCATCAAGGACCAAGGTGATGAAAAATGTGTGCAAACAGAGAGTTTCAAGATTCATCCAAATTTCAAGTCACATGAGCATGGCCTAAAAGAACGATTTATGGCTCGAAGTTGGTATCAAATCAATCGCCATGCCAAGCCCTACAAGAAAATAATAATCATTCGATCAAACAGGCATCATACCAAGCCCGGATCATCCATGAATAATCACACATGCTCTAGGGCAGCATAGGGTCTATTTTGGAATTCCACAAATTGTTAGGAAGGGGCAAATCTATCATTTTGCACCCTATTTTCTTATTTCTTTTAATTCAATTAAATCTTAATTTTCAGAAATTAGGTTTAATTTTGATCAATCCACCCATGTTTGGAAACAACTCTATATATACCACATACTACCATTGTACGCAGGAGGCTTGAACCCTTCACCAAAGAGAAGTTTGCTTAATAAAATTTCTCTCTTCTTATTGTTGGGTCACATTGAGAGAGAGAGAGGAAGGAGAGAGAAACTTTTGGATCGATACCCTAGGCTCAAGGTAAATCTTTCCCTCTTCTTTTCTTTTCTTTTCTTTTCCTCTTATTTTTCTTCTTCTCCCTCTTCTTCTCTTTCGTCTTCTTCTTCTTCGTCTGAGCCTCTCTCAGTGGCCAAGCATGGTAGTGGCAGTACCATGCATGCCTCTTTCTTTTATTTTTCCCCCTTCTTGTGGTTTCACAGGTCGCACATGGCGATGGCAACATCAAGCGCAAGCTTCTTTCCCCTATTGTTCGTCCATCTCTATCTCTCAGCAAGGCTTGCAGACGGCAATGCTCATCGCCATCCGTAGATGTGTCCTCATTGTCTCAGGGAAGAGCATAGACGTCGAAGCTTATTGCCGCCTGCAGGGGCCTCCCCCTGTTGCGAGCCTATCGAAGACAACGATGTCTATCACCGCTTACGAGGGGTCGCAACAACACTTATCGCCGTCCACGAGCTTCCCTCACGTGCTCGGTGCCTATTGTCGTCCACAAGCTTCTCTCGTGCACTCGGTATCTATCACCGTGCGTTAAGTTTCTCTCGTGCGCTCTGTATTTATCGCCATGCGTTAAGCTTCTCTCGTGCGCTCGGTACCTATCGCCATGCGTAGGAGTCTCTTACGTACCATGCCTATCGTCATGCACTTCACGAGAGGTTATTGCTATGCGCCTCACCAGAAGCTATCGCAGCCTGTAAGGGATGCGCTGCCTTCTCGTGTTGCCAACAGTAATGCTTATTGCTGCCCGCAAGGGATGTGCTGCCTTCTCTTGCTAGTAACAGTGGTGTTTAACACCGCCTTGACCCCATATCTTCACCGCCTCGAGCCTTCCCTTCGTTCTCTTGTCTCCTCACTTGATTGAGGGTAGACTCAATTGAGCACTGCTATAACGGTCTAGTTGTCGAGCAGTATTGCCGTCGTGTTGGTCCTAAGTACTATGCCCGTCTTGCTGCCACGCCAGATTAAGACAGTTGCATTGGCCTCAGTTTCGAGTAGTATTGCCATCATGTTGGTCTTGAGTACCATTCCTGTCATGCTACTACTCCGAGTCTTGAGGACCACCTTGTGCAAAAAGCCAAAAGATTGCAGGCCAAGGGAGGCGATTCTGAACTAGTTGAAGCCACTGGGGAGCTTTCCGTCGTGATCTAAGAGGGCTCCCACGCGAGTCAGGTCGAATTAGTCATGGACCCAGGTGAGGTTGGTCCCCATCTCACATTAAAATTCCTCTCTCACTAGTTGGACACCTACCCTTGCTCTGTGAATGAGGTTCCCGAGAGAGAGATCTCAGATCCCGGGTTGTCCAACCTGAGACACGTGTCACCCGATCACCTAGAACCGAGGAGGCGAGATTGAGGCACCTAACCACTAAGGGCTCATGCCTAAACCAACCTTGATCCAATCCAGGTCCACACCTGGTCTGATCAACAAAACTCTCTAGGTCCAAGTTCCAGCTTATATCCAGCCTAGCCCAGGTTCAAACTAGGTTCATACCCAAGTCCAAACCTGGGCCCCCTTTTTGCCCGAGCCAAGGTGTAAGGACCACAAATTTTCTCAGTATCAAGACGCGCACGACAATAGTGTGCAAGAGAGGGCTTGTGTCGTGTGTAAGAGAGGCCTAGCACCATGTGCGTAAGTGAGGCCTACCGCCATGTGTGCAGGAGAAGCCTAGCACTGCGTGTGTAGAGAGAGGGGAAAAAGAGCAACGTCGTGCGTGTAAAAAGGTAACACCGCGCGTGCACTGGGGTATCGTCGCGCATGAATTGGGTATCACCGCATGTGAAGGCAAAAGAGACTTAACGTTGTAAGTGAAGAGGGAAGATGTGACCGCTGCCACCATCGCACTTGTCAGTGCCATATGTGTCAGCGTAGCACCTGCCAGAGCCGTACACGTCAGCTACAGTGACCTTCACCTACCTTGGGTACTTAAGCCCTCTCCCCTCCCCTTTTACCACCATTCCCCTCACTTTTCCCTTACACTTTCTCTCGCTAAAATTAGTCGGAGTTAACTGCTGCCTTGGAGAAGCCATTGCTTAGAACTTGAGGTGGCCTGCGAGTGGGAGATTTGAAGACACTGTGAGCACCAGGTAAGTGGGTTTAGTAACTATGCATCAATAACTTTTATTAGAAACCAATGTTTTTAAGTATTGAAAGCAAGTAAACTGATAAGATAAAAACTATAAGCTTGAATGGGTTGAAATGTGATTTAAATTTCAGATTTATGCCTTTAAATACCATGATTGATTGAGCAATGTAAATGATATTTGTAATTGTGAAGATTTGCGAAATAGTTCACTTGTGAGACTAGTTTAATATGGACAAGGTTTTTTATCAAGATTTATCTTGGTGAAATGTTAAGTATTCTTTAAAGCATGTTAAACGTGAGAATGAGAATATCCAGAACTGTGATTATTCTTGCATTGAGTTTCCAGTGGCCAAATAGTATCCTTCGAATGAAAGATATGGTTGTCTATTTCAAGTTTGTTTTTTACACCTTGATAAAATTCAGTATGAGTTATGAGATTGACCTCGAAAAGTGAGGGCATGCCACTGTTCCTAGTTGCAGGAGCTCCTAGTAATATTACTCAATTTGTGCCATGCGTGTAACGTCGTGCGCGTAGTGTCGTGCGTGTAATGTCGGGCATGTAACGCCATGTGCGTAACGCTATGTGTGTAACACCGGGCGTGACACTACTACCTGAGCTATGTTCTCGACCGGAGTGATAGTTTTCACGTGATGAATACTAAATGCCATAGTGTTATGTGAACAGTGCTATGCGGTTTGAGTTATGTGAAAATCGATAATGCCATGCTACTGTGATAAGTCCATGACAAACGCTACATGATGAGTGTCGTAATACTAATGTTGATTGCTAAGCGTACTGCGATAATGATAGCTCTCATACCATGGGTATTCTAGGCTGGTTGTCATAATACTATGTGACTGTTGGATAGTTCTGAGTAAGGCTCAAACTGTGCTTGATGAAAATTTGAATTATCTGTCATGAGGTACTAATTTAACATGAATGAATTTAATTCTTGAGCATGTTATGATGCCGTGATAATGACCATTACACAATGGGACACCCATTGGTAGTGAGTACTGATCTGTTAAGGTATTGTGATACTGGCCGCTATGCAATGGGGCACCCATTGGTAATGGATATTGTTATACTGATACTAGCTACTACGCGATGGGGCATCGATTAATAGTGGATACTATTACTCTAAGAAAAGAGAAGTTGGCAATGTTCCCTAACTCGTTGAATGATAGGATAGGGTTAGGTGAAAATGGAATGGGAGGGTCTCACCCTACAAAATTTATATGATGAGACTAGTGGGGGATGCCTTTCAAGGTAAGTGCCTATCGAAAAACCCAATGCGCATTGGGGACCATGTGCATGAGAATGAGGGCATTACGAAGTGGATTTACCACTTGTCATTACGCTCCCTCCTGAGATATGGTAGAGGTCTTAAGCAAAGGGATTGGCTTAGCCTAATGGATAGGGCCTCTACTTTGGGAGTAGGTGAACTAAGAAGTGAGTGGGTAATGATTGAGTAGTGAATGGGAATGCTGATGATTTAAATAACTGGATAATAACTGACATCTGAATGGGATGCCTGTAATTGATGCATCGATCTGATTTCTAATTTACATGACTACTGCATTATGAAGAACTGTTTATGATGTATGAATAAACTCGACAATGATGCATAATACCTAGATCTACTTACTGAGCTTTATAACTCATCCCACTATATCTCCCCTCTTGTAGATTGATAGCGTCAGGTCTGAGGCAAGAAGCTCGTGTTTTACGGTTGGGAGTTGAAGTCCTTGAGGAGAGACTCAGATCTTGTATGTAATTTGGTGGGTTAGCCCTGAACTTTTTTTATTTTGGAAATAGTATCATTGGGCCTTGATGCCTCAGACTCAAGTGTAATATTTTTGGAAAGAATTTTATGTAATGCCTTTTTAATGATGAATTCTCCAAATTTTAAATATTCATCTGTACTTAGAATTACTGTTTTAGTTTTTTTCATGGTTTACTTTGATCAACGAGATAAAGGCGTTGAGTCCACTCCGACTTGAGTGACATACGCTACATCGAGATCACGAACCCGCACCCAGTCATCCTTCGTAGCGTACGATGAAGGGATGGGGTGTGGGGTGATGACAATTATGGTATCAAAGCAGCCAAGATAGGATTCTTGGCCTAGGGGGATTGTAGAAGAGTCCTTAGAATAGTTTAAGGATGGATTAGTGACTGGGTGCTCTTGTGCTAGGTTGAAGATGTCTGGTTCTCATGCCAACAATGCGAGTTCCAACAATGAGAACACAAAGATGCTCGATGAGTTTTATAGGACCCTTGGGGCAATGATCCAAATGATGGAGTAGATACCAGCCCAGTCTACACCTACCCCGGAGTAAAATGATAGTAGCCTAACAGAAAGATTTAGAAGACTGACACCCCCAACCTTCTTAGGGCTAGAAGGGGTGGAGAAAGCTGAGAGGTGGAAGAGGAAGAAGAGAATATGTTGGAAGTATTGCACTGCTTGGATGAGCAAAAAGTCAGATTAGGAGCCTTCATGCTGGAAGGAGAGGCAGAACATTGGTGGGACTCGGTTAAGCAATCCTGGAGGGAGTTAGGAACCAAGGCCACATGGGAAAACTTCATGGCGGCGTTTGACGAGAAATACTTCCCAAACTCCGTCAGAGAGAAAGAAAAAGTAGAGTTTATTGAACTCCAGCAAGGGAGTATGACAATTGAACAATAGGCCGCTAAATTTGTGGAACTGTCTAGGTACGTGCCTCACATTATTAACATCGAGGGGCGAAAGGCGGCCAAATTTGAGAGGGGCCTTCTGCCGGATATCAGAGGAAGAGTACTGTCGGCCAACCTGAAGGCTTACGCCTCATTGGTAGACCTCACCCTAAAGAGGGACTGTGAGGATCATAGGTCAAGGAAGAAAGGAAAGATGAAGCCCACACCACCAAGAAACTTTGGGAAGGAACTCCGACAATTTCTAAGGAGGGATGTAAGAGGAGGGCCTTACCAGTGTAACTAGAGAGCCCAAAACTACTTCCCGGGCAACAGAGAGAATGATCAACGCCCGGCCTGCCCTCATTGTGGGAAGGACAATCACACTGCTGCTGAATGTTATGGGATGTGGAATGTGTGCCTCAAGTGTGGCAAGCCCGGCCACTGGGATAAGGATTGCTCTATGATGAGGACAAAGGACCAACCAAAGACACAAGGACGAGTGTTTTCCCTCACCGAACAAGAAGCCAAGGCGTCCACCTCAGTGATCAGAGGTACGCTCTCCATTTGTGGTGCTAAAGCTAGAGCCTTAATTGACCCTGGTTCCTCTCAGTCTTTGTTGCATCCCATTTTGCTTGCTATTTAAATGTTAAGTCTACATGTCTTGATTTTACTCTAGTAGTGTGCACGACTGTGGGCGATTCTATGGAAACTGATATGGTTTATAGACAAGAGTGGAATTATAATTGATGGGTGTGACCTACCCGTAAACTTGATTCTCCTAGAGATTCAGGATTTTGATGTTATTCTAGGTATGGATTGTTTGTCCACACACCATGCCACCGTTAATTGCCATGAAAAGATGGTGACTTTTAAACGCCCTGACCAAACTGAGTTACATTTTGAGGGCACTAGGGATACTTCCCCTCTGCCCTCCGGGCCTCTCGCCTCCTTGCTAAGAAGAGTGATGGGTATCTAGCCTATGTGGTTGAGAATCAGGGCATCCAATCTCAGCTTGAGGGGATACCAGTGGTAAGAGAGTAACCCGAAGTATTTTCAGAAGAATTACCGCCCTTACCTCCAGTAAGGAAGATTGAATTTGAGATAGAAGTAGTCTCCGACACTCTCCCCATCTCAAAAGCCCCGTATAGAATGACTCCAGCAGATTTGAAGGAGTTGAAAGAATAGTTGCAAGAATTGTTGGATAAGGGATTCGTCCGACCCAGTGTGTCACCTTAGGGTGCACCGGTCCTGTTTGTGAAGAAGAAGGAATGTCTTTGAGGCTGTGTATTGACTATAGGCAATTGAACCAAGTAACAGTGAAGAATAAGTATCCCCTACCTAGAATTGATGATCTCTTTGACCAGCTCCACGGGGCTCAAGTGTTTTTGAAGATTGACCTCCGATCGGGTTATCATCAATTGCGGGTCAAGGAGGGAGACATCCCAATGACCGCTTTCAAAACTCGATACGGTCACTATGAGTTCCTTGTAATGTTGTTCAAGTTAACTAATGCCACTACTGTATTCATGAATTTGATGAAAAGGGTGTTCAAACTCTTCCTAGATGATTTCTTAGTGGTCTTCATTGACGATATTTTGGTATATTCAAAAAGTTGGGAACTACATGAGCAGCATTTGAGAACGGTCTTGCAAACTCTGAAGTCAGATAGACTGTATGCTAAATTAAGCAAGAGTGAACTTTGGCTCTCCAGTGTAGGCTTCTTGGGTCACATCATTTCTAAGGATGGGTTGCGGTTGACCCCTCTAAGATTGAAGCCGTACTTAAGTAGGAGAGACCAACAAATGTGACCGAAGTTCCTAGATTTCTGGGGTTAGCAAAATATTACAGGCCCTTTGTAGAGGGATTCTCAAAGATAGCACTTCCCCTTACTCGGCTGACCCAAAAGAATGTGAGATTTGTGTGGTCAAAGGAGTGTGAGAGAAGCTTTCAGGAGCTTAAGAGCAGACTAACCACAGCCCCGATAGTGACCTTACCTGAAGGAAATGAGGACTTTGTGGTTTACACCGATGCTTCCCTTAAAGGGCTCGGATGTGTACTCATGCAGAGAGGTAAGGTCATTGTCTATGCCTCTAAACAGCTGAAGTCATACAAGCAGAATTATCCAACTCATGACTTGGAGCTTGTAGCCGTAGTATTTGTGTTGAAGCTCTAAAGACACTACCTCTATGGGGCCCAATTTAAAGTGTTCAAAGATTACAAGAGCCTCAAGTATCTATTTTCCCAGAAGGAGTTGAATATGAGGCAAAGAAGATAGATGGACTTACTGAATGATTACAACTATACAATTGATAACCATCCAGGCAAGACTAACGTAGTCGCCGACGCTTTAAGTCGAAAAGTCGTAATATCAGTGGCACATCTAATGGTTCGAGAAATGAGATTACTGGAGGATGCAGTGGAATGGCACCCAACTCTACCCCTTAATGATGGGGTCGGAATGCTTTCGTGTATGAGAATAGAGCCCCAACTCTTTCAACAAATCCGAATAGTAAAAAAAGAAGATCCTCAACTTATGAAAATCCTTGAAGAATTAAAAGTGGAAGAGAAAGAGGATTTCACTATGAGCAATGATGAATTTTTAAGGTTTAAAGGCCAAGTATGTGTTCCTAATGACGAAAGTGTAAAAAGAGTTGTTATAGAGGAAGCACACCGCTCCTACACAGTACACCCATGAAATACAAAGATGTACCAGGATCTGAAAAAGATCTTGTCGTGGAACAACATGAAGGGAAAGGTGGTACAATTTGTTGCTAAGTGCTTGACGTGTCAGCAAGTGAGGGCGGAACATCAGAAACCTGCCGGACTGTTACAACCATTGCCCATACCAGAGTGGAAATGGGAACACATTACAATGGACTTTGTTTCTTGATTGCCAAGGTCGAGCGCATGGCACAATAGTATTTGGTCATGGTGGACCGATGAGCTAAAGTTGCTCACTTCTTATTGGTCCGCACAACCTACACCCTGAATAAGCTGGCCTGATTATACATCAGAGAAATTGTGAGGTTACATGGAATACCTATCAGCATCGTGTCCGACAAGGACACTAGGTTCACCTCTAGGTCTTGGACAAGTTTATAGTCAGCTTTGAGGACAAGACTTACCTTTAGCATCGCCTTTCACCCTTAAATGGATGGGCAGTCAGAGAGAACTATTCGAATGTATTTTTCAGCACCTTGGTCCTTAGTAGGAAGCAGGTCAATAAAGCCTACAAAATGGTGAAAATTCTTGACAGTCTCATAATGACACCAGAATTGGTCAAGATCGTCATCAACACTCCAAAAGATCACCTTCCAAGTTTTGTCGCATTCCGACATGTCTAAGGCAGTGAACACAAAAGAACAATTTTCAGAAAAATGGCCTCTAGCACCTTGAAACGGACCCTACAACTAGAACTAAATTTTTGATGTCTCAAATCACTGTGGGACCACCGCCATTAGATCTGGCACGATCGAAAACCCATATGGGCCAAGTTTTGGCTTAATCAGACACTCCAGAATGAAACAAGAGGGGCTGCACGCTATTCCCGTGTGGCCTCACTGCACCAAAACACCATTAAAGGTGGCTATTTTTACATTCATAGGCAGTCACTTTCAAGGTCCATAACTCACTCGTTCTAAATTGGATCACTCCCAAATTTGGTGAGCATATTTGTCTCATCAAGACGAACAATTCAGTATGGGGCATGCCTCGAGACGATGTCTGAGCAGGCACAAAAGCTAGAGAGAAGTTGCCGATCCGTGAAAAAATTGCAGAAAATTTAGCAACGACACACCTCGCTCAATGGACCAAATCAAGATGCTCACGCAACGGATCAATGCGAAACCAATTCTATTGTGTGCGTAAGGTCCAGGGCTATCACTGGTTCAAACCCTGTACATGATGAACGGTCAGATTTCATGTACGAAGCCAACGAATTAACTGCAATTTCGGTTTTCGGATTCTAGATTCCTGCCAAAACTCAAAAGTTGTGAAATCTTCGTTCGGGCTACAAATAGCGTCCCGTTTGTTGCCACGCGATCGTGATGGCATGCTTAGTGCACTACGATGAAAAAATTATAGAAAAACATCAAGAAATGAGCGCACTATAGATCTGATGTCTCCAAGATTCAAACAAATTTCAAGTCTCGTGATCATGGCTCAAAAATATGATTCGTGGCTCCAAGTTGGTACCAAAACGATCGCCATGTCGAGCCCTACAAGAAAACAATAATCTTTCAGAAAATCAGGCATTAGAGCAACCCTGGATCAACCACAAAGGATCACGTAAGTTCTCAGGAAGCAGCAGGGACTGTTCTAGAATTCCACACATTGTTCGACAGGGGCAAAACAGTCTTTTTGCACCTAGTTTTAGAATTTATTTTAATTTAATTAAATCTTAATTTTCAGCAATTAGGTCTAATTTTTATCAATCCACTCATGTTTGGGTACAATTTTATATAAACAGGCACTGCCTCATTGTAAACAGGACCCCTCGCTCTTCAGTTGATTGTTTGAAGATCGAATAAAACTTTCTAGTGCTAACTGGGTTTCACTCTCTTCCTTTGTCAGTCGAAGAGGCCTAGCACCAACTGGCTTTCTCTCTCTTCCTATGTCAGTTAGTGAGACCTAGCATTGTCTAGTTTTCTCTCTCTTCTTCTGTCAATTAGCGAGACTTAACGCTAACAGCTTTCTCTCTCCCTGATCTCCTGAAACAGTCGGCAATGTCTAGTGTCAACTGCATCTTCTCTCCCGCCCTCCCCCTCCTCTCTTCCTTCTTCTCTCTCCTTATGTCTATTCCCTTCTTTTCTTCAACCATCCCTTTGCTACTCTTGCGTTTGACTAAGAGCGATTGAGGTTAGCATCTCATGGCAGGCCTGTCGTCTAACCGTAAAGTTGTTGCACCAGGACCACTTGGCCCGCTTTACTGCCACGACTGACCGACTGTCATGCTTAGCTGGTCGATATGGGTAATAATGTCTAGTGGTGATCATGTGAGCCGGTCTTCGTTATTGAGTCCGTTTTGCTGCCACGTTAGGCCAATTATCAACCAGCTTAGTCACTGCTCTGATCCTCTCTCTTGGTCGAATTCTTATCTCCCCCCATCTTTTTTTTTTCTTTTTGAATGTGCATGCTTGTGTACATTCATTAAAGAGGAAAGGGTGAGGTCTTACCCACCTGTCCCATAAACTTTGCCATATATGTGTGTGATTGCGGAAAAGTAAAAAACGTCTCGGGTCTCCCCCAAAACCTGAGACGCGCGTCATCCAATCCTCCAGGATCTGAAGGGCGAGATCGAGGCACCTAACCAGCTTAGCGACTCCACTGGGGACTTACTACCCCTTAGTCGGATCGTTCTTGTTTGGCTAGTCTCTTCTTTTATTATCTGCGTTCATTCTCTTTTCATATTCACTTATGGCTGCTGGGTTCTATAACCCATTTATCCAGATCGGGGATTTTCTTATCCCCTTATTCGAGAGTGTCCCCAAGGAACAAGGTCCTTCGACTTCATTCTCGACCATCCTCTAGAGCAAAGACCCCTTGTCTAGCTCTCAGGTCTTAATCTGGACCGGTGTGATGAGGGACTTGAAGGTCCCTCACTCCCCATCTCTTCGCTCTAGCAGAAACTTTACCAAGGTGCCCTGCATGGGTAGCACTTATGTTGCCCCACACAGCATACACCCAGCCATGGGCAAGTCACTTGTTGATCGAGTTCTTAAGGTACGCCAGAAGGCTGTCCAATCCCTTTCTGTAAAAGGCAAGCAAGTTGCCATTACTCCTGTGGGTCTCCATAAGGCTACCCCTCACATTTCTACACCATTGGTCTCTATCCCTAGAGGCTCAACACTTCGACGCCGAAACCCCACATTCTCCATCCCTCACACACACCAAAAGGCTCGTGCGTCACCCACTCGTGCCACACCTCGAGGAAACCCTTATGTTACCTCGAGTCTGTGTCCAAGATCGAACCTTTCAAGGCCAAGTCCTACGTATGCTACTCATATGCATCCACTACTCGGGGCAGTGCCATTACTATGCCAACCTGAGTACACATGAGACGACCTCTTCGTCCTCCTACTATGCACACCCATGCGCACCCTGTAAGGGGCAGGCCTGCACCCATTCTCTTATAGACACCTACTCGTAGGTCTCGGCCTCCTAAGGCCAGATCACCTGCATGAGTCCCGGTGGACCCCCAGATCCCCCAAGATCCTTCTTCGAAGGGCGCACACATGTCGACATCTCAAGCATCCTGTCTCTGTCAACTCATGTCTCCTCATGAGTCAACCTTTCTCGTTTTCCCCAAGAGTACCATCCTGAACCAGCCCTAGCACTTAAGTCATGTCTCTAGAGCTCATAAGAGAGGTTGGGGCATGGACCTCATGGAAGATTGAGTCCTTCATCCTCCCCGACCCAAGATGACTCCAGTTCCTGGGGGGAAGAGTTGACCTGCCGCGATCTAAATCGTAGTTTTGGCCCGAGGTCCATCAAAACCTCAAGGCTTAACGCGATGGAGGTCTGCGAATTTTTATTTGGGAGGTGACCAAGGCAGTCAAAACAACTAAGTTGAATGACCCTCTTCACTTGAATTCCTTATATCCCATTCAGACAATGAAGCATGAAGAAGAGATCCATGAGCACAGTGATGTGGTTATTATCGTAGAAGAAGACCCAGTCACTTAGCAGCCACAGTCCCAAGACCGTCAAGAACCGGTCTAAATGCAATCCGCATACAGGAGTTGAGTTCAGTCAGGGCATGCGGACCCCTTACTGACTGATCTTCCACGTATGACCTATCAAGCTCGGAAGCCTTCAGCTGCCATTAACGTTGTCAGCGTAATGGTTGTAAGCGATCCCGGTGATGCGCAGGAGGATCGTATGAACAGGTTTGAGGACATGGTGCACATGATGATGGAGAAGATCGATCATATTGATGTGGCACACCAGTCGGCTAACCATGAGGTCAATTCCCTTCACTCTGATGGTGCACCTCCACAGTAGCCCCCTCCGTCAACCTCACAAGATAATTTTGTCCCTCATTCGGTCTCTCAGTTAGATATTGACACTATGGTCACCCATAGCTTAAAGAATAGACAAATTCTGTGGATACAAGGTACGACGCCTTATTAAAGACCTTACCCCTCCTATATTGATCAGGTCTCGTTCCCTTCAGACTATAAGAAAGGGAAGTTTCCCTTATTCAATGGAACCACCTCCCCTCACCGGCATATTGCCCACTTCCAAGCGGCATGTCGGGAAACAATGGTTGATGTGAGACTTCTTCTCCGATAGTTCGTTGAGACCCTTGATGGCCAGGCATTCTAATGGTATGCCCGACTTCCCCCAAACTCGGTGCATACATGGGAGGAGATGGAGAAACTATTCTATCAACGCTTCTATGAGGTCGAGAGAAGTGCAAACTATCCAACTTCTCACCTTGACTCAAGAACCAGATGAACCCGTGGATCAGTTCATATCAAGATGAAGAAACTTGGCTTCTCGCCATCCTAATCCTATGCCTGAGAAGAAAGTAGTCCAGACTTGCATGCGGAACATGCGACCTGAAATCCCTCTACATATCGAGGCCTCCAATGCGACCTCCATGTCAGAGTTGATCTCTAAATGAGTTTACATAAAAAGTTTGTCACATCATCATGGTGGGACACGACAACCTTCTACAAGTTCAGCAAACAATCGGAGCAATGGTAGCACTCGGAATAACACACGGGGCAACCAACAAAAGGAGGTAATCAGTGCAGCTGTCATGGTCACTGATTCAAAGAAGGCTCCCTCCCAAACTTTGGACCTCTTTAAAGGGGTAACCACGACAACAGTAAGACCCCAGACTGGCAAGCAACACCTGTCGTACAATCGGGTACCTCTACCAGTCAACCTTGATCGGGTGATTATTTCGCCAGACATAGGAACGAGGTTTATTCCTTCAAGAAGGAATGGGTCCCTGTGCTGTTTCGGTTATTATTGGAGCAGAATATGATCCAGCTTTCAGAAACCTAGACACTCAGGCGAATTATTGTGCCTACCATCAGACGATCAATCATCCCACATATGACTGCTACATGCTAAAGGATATCATTGAGGCCCTCATTCTGAAAGGTCAAATTAAGCTTGAAGATTTGAAGAAGGCCTTCGGGGCAACTGAGGCCTCCCATGCCATAACCATTCAAAAGGAAGACAAAATGCTTGATATCCTCCACTCTTTCTTCACTCTAGTGCTTCAGGAAGGCATAATCACACCGAAGCAGACAAGGAAACCTCACCGCCTTGCTAAGGGGAATGAAGACTGTTGGTGCCCATTCCATCAAATAAGAGGTCATTATTTGTCAGAATGCACAACTTTCCTTGATATATTCACAAAGAAGATGCGGGAGTGTCAAGAATTTTACAATCTCCCCGAAACTGATCCCCAAATCACTTCTCCATTGAGGCAAGAATATCTCACAAACCAGGACCTTCCTATCAATGACTTAGACTCTGTGGAACCCTCGGATTCCCAGCCATGAATAACTTACCATGGCTGAAGCAGACTCAATTCCTTAAGACGAGAAGCAGTTCGCTAAGCTAGAGCGGTTTGCCACGCCAGCAAGACGAATCTGACATCACGTCAGAAAACCAGAAAGAGACGGGCACCAAGGGCTGCGGGCCCAAGAAACAAGACCGCTCAACCCATAGTCGAGCAGGAATTTCTCAGGCCCCGTCCCCCGTTGCCAACCTTGCAGGACTTCATCCCTGGCTCAATCCTTTTTCCTTCTTCATCCTATCAAGAGTATGCTCCCGTCTCACCTCCCACTCAACACACGTCCAATGAGGGTGACGACGTTAAAAGCACTCCCCAACGGTCTAAGCAAGGGAAAGACCTAAAAGATCCCCTGCACCCATCCAACTATAGTGATGACGTAAAAAGCTCCTCAAATCAGTCTAGTGAAGGGACCGACCTTAAAAGTCCCCCACCTTCTAACCCTACTCCTCCTTCTTCTCTTGCTTCTCATTCTTCCTAGTCTATGTCTCCTGCAAGTACAACCTTGATATGTCTGAACTTCGATGCTCTCGATAAAGAACTTGAGGGATCGAACATAACTAAGACACAATGAAAGCGATTGAGAAACACCCTGGCATAGGCAGCAGGATTCTTAACAATTGCTGATTCCTTGGAAGCTAAAGCCAAGGCAGAGCCACCTTCTTCAAAGAAGCGCAGGAAGTCGAAGCCAAAGAAACCCCAGTGGCCCCCTGAGCCTGACTTCGAGCAAAGATTGAGAGAGTCGAGATGGCAAAGCTTTTATTCTTAGGGAGCTTGCCAATGGTGCAAATTTTAGGAGCAATACCCAGCATGGGGTAAATAAATCTCAGATCAGGGAGGACACTATAGCCTCCACCACAGAAGTCGAGCACCTTGAACTTCCCCAGTCTGCCACTGCCCCTTAATCCAAAGGCTAGTCTGCCTATCCTACAGCTCCTTGGGCTTCTTCTTAATCCCAATACCTTAAACAATCCTCCTATTCTTCAATTTCTAGGGACCCCTTTTATCTCATGCACTCAGCCCCTTCCAAAACCCCAAACTTCCGTCACTTGAACCAAGCCTACGGTGCAATCAAGTCAGACAGCCAGCCAAAATAAACCCGCTTTATCCAAACCTGCTCCTCAACCCAAAGATACCCACCAAATTAGTGGCAGGACTAAGAGCACAAGGCCTTGATCAAGAAAAGGGGAAATAAGATGTGATAGGACATCTACGAAAGCTTCCAGCCCTTCTCATTGTCTATGACGCCCTCATGCTCTCAAAGGATTACCGGATGGCTTTGATTCAAGCGCTCCCTAACCCATAAATGCATGAGACCGAAGTAGAACCTATCAAGGTAGACCCGGCAATTCTGCTAGGATATATGCCAATAGCCTTTTCAAAAGACGATCTGTAGCTAGGGGAAAAGTTTCATAATCACCCTCTCTTTGTTACTGAGGAATTACATGCATGCCCCATCAACCGAAATATGTTAGATGGAGGGTCGACAGTCAACCTGATTCCAAGGAGGATCCTTACTTGATTAGGATTAGTGTCCAAAGATCTTACCCCGACCCACATCACAGTTCAAGGGTTCAACTAATCAGGGGAGAAACCGGCTGGCACGGTACACCTTCATTTTAATATTAGTGAGCTAAACGATTACACTCAGTTTCTTGTAATCGACACCGTCACTTCTTACAATATCCTCCTTGGTCGGCCATGGCTCCATGACTAGGGGGTGGTTCCATCAACGTCACATCAGTGCTTCAAATATAGCAGAGATGGGAGACAGCATACGGTCTTTGCTGAAAAATGACCGTTCCTTGTGGCCGAAATTCACTACACTGATGCTAAATATTACTTCACAGATCTGGCGTCGCCTCAAAAGCCGAGTGATGAAGGTCACGAGTCTACAACCAAGACTGTGTCCTTGTCTCATGACGATGTTGATGATGTTGGAAGGACGTTAGTGAACATGTTCAAGGAAGAAGAAAGGCAGGGCATAATTTTACCCCTAACTACTCTTCATTCCAACATCCCAACCGTCATCCCTCTAGAAACTCCCTCTTCGTTTGAAAAAGATTCTTCACCTTTTGCCCCCAGTTCCGAGCCGCCTTGTCTAGAAAATGAATCAGAAGTCATTTCTCAGATCGAGCAACCCATGGGGGTAGAATTCCTGGCTCCAAGGATCACTTATACGCCGGACTATCAGAAAGTCTTGCATATCCCCATTGCACTCTTGAACGTAGAAGCAGTGCGACAACTACCATGAAAGGTTTTCAAAGTCTGGTTGCTATAAGTATAGAGGATGTTCCTCAGACCGTTATTCAGCCAAAAGTTTTACTTTTCCCCAACGTCTCTCTAGGAAAGTTCAACTAAGGGAAACTTCCTCCCCCTCAAGGGCAGGATCCTCTAGCAGACTTGAGGACCAAAGTCCGCAGTCTTCAGAGTCAATTGAAGGTCATGCGTATCGCTTCAAAGAATCTCAAAGAGTTTGTGTCAGAGACTAAACGCTATGATGAGTTTGAAGTAAACACGCCACTAACAGAGGCCGAGGCCCCTCCTGATTGGACTGTCTATAGCAACCATGCTCACTAAATCATGAGGAAAAGGAACTATGAGCCTTTGGCCAATCAGACATTGAAAGGACAAAAAGCAACGACTCCCTATTTCGAAGCTATCCAAGCCACGGCAGCCCACCATGGGGCTAGACAAGGCTTAGGGTATTAGTCTCTCTGGATAATGAAAGTATCGAGAGGCATTCAGAAGAATCACATGAAGTGCAACAAAAGTAAACAGAGAGTGAAATCATGCAGTAAAGTCAATCAAAAAGAAAAACGCTTTATTCATCTGTCAAAAAACTTTTACAAGTACTGAAAAAAGGGGGAATGGCATGCTCATAAACAATCAATCATCTTATTGATCTCTGCGCTGCGTGCTTCAGGAGAAGTCTCGGTGCCTTGAACATGTGCCTTCAACTCCACCACTGTTTGAGTCACCTCTGCCATCACCACAGTTTTCGACTCCATTGTGCTATTGAGTTTGGACAAATCTGCAACCAAAGAGGCCTTCATGGCCTTCCTTCGAGCCATCTCCGTCTCGAGGCCCGTGAATTCTTCTTTCCGTATTCGCATTGCCTCCCTGACTTCGATCATTCTCTTGAAGCTTCCTTGTGCCTCTCTCTTGAGGTCCTGCTGGTGCCCAGTTATAAAGGATTACTTCTCAATACAAGCATCTATCTTCTCACAACTACGCAAGATCAACTCTTCTAAGGAGGCTACCCTTCTGGTTTCTTCATCATGATGCAGCACTCCCAACCTCCATTTCTTCAACTCATTTAGAGTTGCATCGAAATGGGAAAGCACCACTGGCGCCGCCCCAACCGTAGAAGTCGCAACGAACTCCCTCAGCCTGGCCAAATCTTCTCCCACCTCGTCGAAAGGCAGCTCCCTCAAGCTCTGAAGGTCTGCTCTAAACATGCCTTCAATCATTCTAGAAACACCACCGAAAAAAGGTCGGGATGGTGCTACTGAGGCCAGCAATGTGGAAGACACCCCGACCTCTAGGATCGAGCTTATTGAAGTGATAGCCATCTGAGCCACTAGCTCCTCTGAAATAAGGGAAAAGCCTAGAGCTTCTTGTCGTGCTAATGACCACTACGTATTAGGACACCCCTTGATAGTGGGTACTGATCTGTTAAGGTATTGTGATACTGGCCGCTACGCGATGGGGCACCCATAGATAGTTGATACTGTTATACTGATACTGGTCGCTACGCAATGGGGAGCCCATCGGTAGTGGGTACTGTTACACTGAGAAAAGTGAAGCAGGCAAGGTTCCCTAACTCGTTGAATGATAGGATGGGGTTAGGTGAAAATGGAATGGGAGGGTCGCACCCCCAAAAATTTATATGATGGGACTAGTTAGTGATGCCTTACAAGGTAAATGTCTATAAAAAACCCCAATGCGCAATGGGGACCATGTGCGTGAGTATGAGGGTATTACGAAGTGGATATACCCACTGGTCATTGCCCTACCTCCTGATACATGGTAGAGGTCCTCAGCAATGGAGTTGGCTTAGCCTGATGGATAGGGCGTCTACTTCGGGAGTAGGTGAACTAAGGAGTGAGTGGGTAATGATTGAATAGTAAGTGGAAATGCTAGTGATTTAAATGACTGGATGATAACTGACATCTGAATGGGATGTCTATAATTGATGCATTGATCTGCTTTTTGATTTAAATGACTATTGCATTATGACTTCTTATAATTGGAAGAACTATTTATGACGTATGAATAGACTTGACAATGATGCATAGTACCTCGATCTACTTACTGGGCTTTATAGCTCATCCCACTGTATCTCCCCTCTTGTAGATTGATAGCATCAGGTCGAGGGCAAGAAGCTCGTGTTTTGCAGTTGGGAGTTAAAGTCCTTGAGGAGACCCAGATCTTGTATGTAATTGGGCGGTTTAGCCTTGAATTTTGTTTATTTTGGAAAATGTATCATATGGCTCTAATGCCTCAGTGTAATATTTTTTGAAAGAATTTATGTAATGCCCTTTTTACTGATGGATGGAATCTCCAAATTTTAAATATTCATCTGTACTTAGAATTATTGTTTTAGTTCTTTTCATGGTTTACTTTGGTCACCGAGATAAAGGTGTTGAGTCCACTCCGACCTGAGTGACATATGTTACATCGAGATCACGAACTTGCACCCAGTCATCCTCCATCGTGAATGGTGAAGGGATCGAGGGTAGGGTTGTGAAGCAAGGGCTCGTGCCTAAACCAACCTTGATCCAGTCGGGGTCCACACCCGAACTGATCTTCAAACCCCTCTAGGTCCAAGCCTAGGCTTGTATCTAACTCAGTCCAGGTTCACACCCGGTCCAAACCTAGGCCCACTCTTGGTTCGAGCTGAAACTCGTACCCATCTAATCTAGATCTTAGTCTAGGTTCTAACATAGGTCTAAGCATAGAGTTGCCTCTCGAGATAGATTAGGTTTACCCTAGTTCAGGGTTTAAACCAAAACCCATCAAGTCTAGCAGGTTTCATCTAGTGTAGTCCTAGCCTAGATCTTATTTAGGGTTTTTCCCCGAAAGTCAGACTAGGTCTTTCCTAGGTCGTCAGTCTAGATCTCACCCTAAGTCTAGGAGTCATGACCCAGGATCAAACCAGAGTAAGGTCCAACCCTATGGCCCCAGCTCAGTCTAGATCTAGAGAACCTAGTCAGTCTGAGAGGCACCGTCATAGTACTCCCTCACAAATCATCCATGGCACTCGTGTCAGTGAGCCAACTTTCGACCCTTATGGAACCAAGCTATCCAAGCCGCCTTCAAGGCCACCCTTTAGAAGTCACGAGCTAACAAGTTGATAAGGTGCATAACAGCTTGAATAGTCAAGGGGTCAGTAGCACTAAGGAATGTCGAGCTTTTAGGCATAGAGTTTAAGTTCTTATCGATAACGACATGATAAGTGTTAAAAAGGAAGATGTTGACGGAAAAGAAGAATAAAAAACTCTAGATGTCTTGACAACGAATACTAAAGTCGACCTTATTAACTCAGGATAATCACAAGTTGTGCTCGAACCTGAAGAACATCCACAAAGGCCTTGGAGAGCAAGAAGAAATCAACTGGAAAGTCCTGTAGATGAAGAACAAAACAAATATAACCTCACCCCAGAGTTAATGACTAAGGATACTCAAGATCAAAGCAGTGAGGATGACTTTAGCTCCAAGCCCATAACTAAAGAAAAGGGGAAAAGAAAGGGGTATCGCGTATGGAATTCCACTCCAAGATACAGTCCTAAAAGTGACACAAGAAATCCCCATCATCAAGAGTCACATTAGGGCATATGAACCCTTCAACCTGTACTTCCAAGTTAACACAATAAATGGTTCATACGTGTGTAGCAATGAATCAAACTCTCAAGAGCAATATGAACTCAAGCATAAGCTCAACCAAGGTTTTGAAGCTATGGATTCTCAAGCCCACAACGACAAGAAAAACCTTAATTCTGGAACAATAACTCGTGAGGGGGCAAATGAGCGAGTGCTAAAAGGAAGCCCTTCACCTAAAAACCTTGACGACCGACCTAAGAGGGATCACTATGATGAGGATGACGTGTTAGAAGTTGATGTGATCCAGATCAACAAGAAGGGATCATCTTTCAAATAAGGGGTCAACACCCCAAAGTCTCCCATTACGCTTCCAAACAAGGGGCCAACACCTCAAATATCAAAAGAAGTAAACCTTTGGAAATTCTAAGGGGCCCACCTGGGCCACCTTCACCAGACTTCTTGGCCAACCCGCTTATATGAGCTGAGGAGCGAAGCTTAGAAGATTTAACCGAGTCACCTCTCGAGTTGAACCTAGTTATAGATGATAGAGAAGCAAAGAGCCCAAATTTGACTATTCCCAAAGATTTGGCATCTTCACTAGAGTTGATAGAGCTTGAACCTTTGGAAATTCTAAGGGGCCCACCTAGGCCACCTTCACAAGATTTTTCGAATGATCCACCAATCTGGGATCAAGTATTTGATATTGAAAATCGGACTATGTTACCTCCTCAAGAGGCAGGCTCCCTAAAAGTCATTAACGACATGAGCACAACTCCGATAACCAGAGCACCACCATATCAAGAGAATTTATCCTGTGAAGAACAAGTTCTCAATGAAACAGAAAGCCTTGCAGGGGCAACCCCATCCAAATATTCAATAGGGGAAAACTCCTCTCATGAAGATGACACAATAGGGACAACTAACGCGATTGAACCCTTCTTCGTTAACTCCCAACATGCCATAAGGCCATCTAATACCAACTCAACCACTCCTCATGTGTGAGAGTCTAACCTAAGCTAGAGCACTGAGAAGGAGCCTACTACGGAGTTAACCTCCGAAAAACAATTCAAAATTTGCAAGGAAAAAGATTACCGAAAAGGAGTTGAGTGATCACTCGTCCTTTTGCACATAACTGAATGGGGCATTCATTCCTCACACTTCAAGTACTCCATTAACAGTAAAACCCTGATGAGCCTATCCATCCATACAGAAGACTAAGGGATTAGGAAACTGAGAGCGATTTTTTATCCCAAAATCAAGGTTCAAGTGGAGCTGTTTAAAGGAAAATTTCAACGAAGATTCAAAAACCAATGTTAAAGAGATTTTGAATGCCAGCCTGGGTCAAGGGAAATCAAAGGAAGACGGATATTAGAACCTCCCTACCACTTGGAGGAGGGAAAGATGATCGAATTCTTACATGATCTTAAGGCGAGTTGCTAAAAAAAAAAAGGGGCACCTTTGACTCTTCTTCCTCCTCCCTCTTTTCCTTTGTCAATATTTCTTCTTCAAAATAAAAAAAATAAAAAATCCGCTGGGCTGAAAAACCAAAAGGAATCCCAAGCTTTGGAAAAATGGCTATAGGGCTGAACACCCGAAAGAGACCCCAGAGTGACAGGAAAAAAAAAAATCTGTTAGGCTGAAAATCAGAAAGGAACCCCAAGAATTGGAAAAAAGGCTACCGTGCGGAACACTAGAAAGGGACCCCGGGGCGATGAAAAAAAAGAAGTTCTCTCCTTCTTTCTACTCTCCAAAGTCTTTTCTCTCTAAACATCTTCTCTTCCTCCCCCTGAGTCAAAGTGGTGTTAAAAGAAAATCAATAAGCATTAGCCTGACAGAACATTGTTAAGGACCTGGATCATTTGAAACTTCGAAAGGTGGGTGGTGGAGGAACGAAATCAGAAAGAGATTTTGAGCACTCAAGGGCAGTGTCCTATATTTTCAAGACTATGTTCTGCTCAAAACTCTAGAGAACTCTCCTTGAATTGCAATACAAGAGCTGAGGTTGGAAGATAAAGAATACTTGAAGATTCCTCGTCCTGAAGATTCAAGCAAGGACCCAATATGCTCACATAGGGTCCACCAAAGGGGTCACAAGTGGTTAAATTGTAGGACCTACATTAAAAGAAAACCACCCCCCAATAATAATAATAATAATAATAATAATAATAATAATAATAATAATAATAATAATAATAATAATAATAATAATAATAATAATAATAATAATAATAATAATAATAATAATAATAATAATAATAATAATAATAATAATAATAATAATAATAATAATAATAATAATAATAATAATAATAATAATAATAATAATAATAATAATAATAATAATAGTAATAGTAATAATAATAATAATAATACTAATAATAATAATAATAAATAATAATAAAAACTCCACGGTCTTATGAGTATAACTGCCGACTACACCGGCCATCGCTGCATGATGTTAAACTGCTTAGAGGGCTCTATGGTTGCAGGAGTTAAAACTGCTAACCAAAATTTGTTTTCCAAAATATCTTTCTTTTTTAAAAAAAAAAATTTCATATGTCTTGTGTTTTCAAAAACTTTAATTTCGTTGTTAAAATCGTAACCTGTCCATGCTCTGGGTTCTATTTCAAATATCCCTCTTTTCAAAATCTCCAAAACATCTTCTAAAACGAAGGAGTTTGGACACCCCGTATATGATGATTAATGCGTTGCTACCTCATCTCTTTCTTTGAAATTAGCCAGACAAGTCTCCTCCGATAGAAAGCTTTAAGAAACCCTAAGAAAGTCAAAGAAAATGCCAGATCTAAGAATATGAAATCGCGAAATCCTTTGAAGTTAAATGGCATGACCAGAAAATCCAACTTGAGTTTCAAGCTTGTGTAACTCACCGACATCTCACGCCAAACACCCTAGGAGGAAAATGCCATAGGTGGGTGAGCTCGGTGAGCACAATGAATTTGAGGGATTAGTTGGTGTGTCCTCTAATCATGTAACCTTAGGAAGAAATTTAAAAATGTTTGCATTATCTCTGACGTTCACCTGCCCCTCGAAGGATAAGGAATGCCAAGTGTCTACTTCTTTGCCACTCACCTTTCCCTAGAAGGACAGGGAATGCCAAAGCGGGGCAACTGTAGACACCCCATTTTAAATCTGGCAAATTATGTAGTTTCCTGAACTCTTAAGACAACGTTATCTTAGTAAACAAAAAACCATAGTCCACACAGCCTACCTTGTGACCTAGAACCATTCTGTCTACCCAGAACCATTCTGCCTACCCAGAACCTTGCAGATATCATGTTTTGACTCAAAATTCTATAGACGCCCTATTTTACTAAAAAACTCATTTAAAATAGTAGAAAAATCCTTTTTGACCCAAATTTTCTCTGAGAGCTTCACAAGAATCCTAGGAACAGACTTGAAATGGAAATTTTCAATTTGGACTAATTTTGGTTTGGGAGATACTAGGAGTGTCGCCCATCCTAAACTGGGGCACACGAGTGGACACCACTGGTGTCGCCCAGCTCTATTCAGGCCCAAATTAGAATTTTCCTTTGGGCTACGATTTCTTGCCCTTTTTTTAAGTTTTTACCATATTTGTTTTGGCGATGGTTAGGTTCCTCGATCTCACCCTCTAGATCTAGATGATCTAGCGGTACGTATCTTGGCTTTTTAGTGAACCCAGGATTTAAGATCGATCTCTCGGAATCTTGCTCAAGAGCAAGGGCAGGTATACCAACCGAGAGAGGAATTTAAGGTGGGTTCAGGACTTACTCGAGCTGACTCGCATGGGCGCCCTCTTAGATCATGAAGAAAGCCCCCCAACTGCTTTAGCTGGTTCGAAATTGCCACCCTTGACCTGCAATCCTCTTGTTTCCTTTACAACACTTCTATGGTTAAATTACAAGACAAGTGGGTCGAAGCGACCCACCCTTGTCTAAGGGCATTGTATGTTCATGTGAAAGAATGAGGAACTGGAAAGTTCAAATAAGGATAGAAAAGAGAAGGGGACTTGATGATGGCAAGACTCGCATGACAGCAGGAAAGTGACCAACTCGAAGTGGTAGTAAGACAGGCATGGTTCTCAAGATCATGGCGGTAATACTACTCGAAACCGAGGCTGTTATGGCAATGCTAGGCTAAGTATTCCCTCAATCAAATGAAGAGAGGAGAGAAGGCACGAGATGGCGAAGAGATAGGGTCCCATCGGCACTAGGCATTGCCACCCATGACCATGGAGTAGCAATGTCACGGCCCTTGGACGGCACTAGACACTGCTGCTCGTGGCGTGAGGGGAAGTAGAGAACTATGGATGACGCTAGGCATTGTCATTGGCAACACAAGAAGGAAGTGCACCCTTACACGGGCAACGATAACCTCTCGTGAAGCACGTGGCAACAACCATTTACGAAGCGCACGACGATGTTCTCATGAGGCACACAGCGGTAGGATTGGGATGCAAGGGGGAGCAACGATGAGCACTGAACGCACTGAGGAGGTTCACAGACAACGATTAACATCGCGCACATGAAAAAAGCTCACAGGCGGTAAAAGGCACTGTTGAGGTCTCTCGTGGGCAGCGATAGGCGTCGCCGTCTGCGATAGACACGCAATAGGGGAAGACCCCTGTGGGCGGCAATGAGTTTCGCCATCTGTGCTTTTCACTGAGGTGTCGAGGACACGTCTGCGGACGATGATGAGCAACACCATTAGCAAGCCTCGCTCGGAGGTTGAGATGGACAAATAGAAGGAGGAGGAGGCTCGTGCATGGCACTGCCATTGCCATGCGCGACCTGTGAGACCATAGGAGAGGCATGCACGACACTTCCACCGCCGTGCATGGCCTCTGAGAGGAGCTCACATGGAGAAGAAGAAGAAAGAGAGGAAGAGAGAGAAGAAAGGAAAAAGAAGAGAGAGAAGATTTACCTCGAGCTTAAGGGTATCAGTCCAAAAGTTTCTCTCACCTTACTCTCTCTCTCCAAACATGACACAACAATGAGAAGAAAGATAAACATTATTAAGTGAAAAAACTCTCTCTTTGCGTATTCTCTGTGTGTGTCTATTGTCCCCCTGCGTACAGTGATGGTACGCGGTATATTTAAAATTTGCCCCAAACATATGTGGATGACCAAAAATAACCCTAATTGCTGGAAATTAAGATTAAATTGAATTAAAAGAAATTAAAAAATAGAGTGCAAAATGAATAATTTGCCCCTTCCTAACAATTTGTGGAATTTCAAAATAGTCACTGTGTTGCTCAAAACTTGCGTGATCTTTCATGGATGATCCCGGTTGATCGAAATATGATTGTTTTCTTGTAGGGCTCGGCATGGCGATCGATTTGATACCAAATTCGACTCATGGATCGTGCTTTTAGTGCACGATCATGTGTCTTGAAATTTGAATGGATCTTGAAACTTCGGATCGATAGTGTGCTCGTTCCTTGATGTTTTTCTGTGGTTTCTTTGCTGGAACACACTGAGCATGCCATTACGATCGCGGGGCAACAAATGCAGCTCGATTCTGTGCTTGAACAAAGATTTTGCAACTTTGGAATTTTGGCTGGAATCTAGGATTCTGGCGACGAAATTTGCAGTCGGTTCCTCCGCCTCGGGTGCAGAATCTGACTGTTCATTATGTACGGGGTTCAGGTCATAGGTAGCTCGAGACCTTACGTACGCGATGGAATTGGTCTCACATCGATCGAGCTCATGAGCGGTGTGATTTGGTTGCTCGAGCGAGGCACGACGCTACTGATTTTCCTGCGCTTTCTTCACCGATCAGCAACTTCTCTCTAGTTTTTCTCCGCTCTCGGGGTCGTCATGGGGTGTGTCACATATCGAAACGCTCGTCTTGATGAGACGAGTATGCTCAAAAAATTTGAGCTTGACACAACCTCAAATAAGTCACATATGAGCATCAAAAGTCACTGATCATGACTGTCCCTTCAATGGTGTGGAGTTACAAGGTGGCCGCACGGGAATAGCGTGTGGCACCTCCTGTATCACTCTTTTACCTTTAACTTCTTTTTAGAGTGTCTGTTTAGGCTGAAAATTGACCCATAGGGTTTTCAAACGTGTCGAATCCAATGGTGATAGTCCCATAGCAATTTGAGACACCAAAATGTAGCTCTAGTTATAGGGTCCGTTTCAAGGTGCAAGAGGTCAATTATGTCAGAACTGTTTCTGAGTCTGCACTACCATAGACATGCTAGAATGCGATGAAACTTAGCAGGAAACTTTTGAGAGTCCTCATGAAGACCTTGACCAGTTCTGGGACTATTCTAAGAAAGAATTTCCACTGTTTGCTAGGCCTTTATTGAGCGGGGGCCCCATGATGATGAAAAATATCTTCCAACAGGCGACACTAGACATGTCACCCAAATACGGATCCCCAAAATGGTATTTTTGGTTGGAGGATCTGTTGGTTATGGAAATATGCCCTTCTCAACAGATCCTTAGCCTTTATAAACCCTTTTTTCGTGGCCATTTCATGGACATACTTCTTCAAAAAAGAGAAAGATTGAAACCCTAGCCCCTTTTTTCAAAGAGAGTTAAGCCTAAAATCGTAACCTAAAAACCCTAACGCAAAGCTTGAGAAACCTTAAGCCATGAAAGAATAGATCCGAAAATCATCTCCAGGGCACAACAACCGTTTTCAACTACAAATTGTCTGGTCAACATCTGAATCAGAGAGGCAAAGAGGACGCAGGTTCTGATACGGGCGAGACCTCGAAGGCTCAGGAGTCCTGAGCCATCCGGCTTGAGTTGGTATTGTTATCTTACCCATTCCTTCTTCTTCTTCTTATTGTTTTATTTGATTTTGAATTGTTTACTATTTTGAATTTGTGTTTTAATGTTTTGGATCATGCTGGCTCTGCCACAGATCGGAGAGTGGATCTGCTCGTTTCTTGGCAGATCTGGCCTCAGATCTTAATTCGATTTCTCCCACCTTTTCTACCATATTATTTTTATCAGTTTAAGGTGTCAAGATCCAACCGATCTTCGTCGGAAGATCAGCCCGATTTTCATCGTAAACACCTTGATGAGGTCGAAATTTCCCTAGAGAGTGAGCTAAGGGATTGTGTGAGGCTTGTGTATGATGTTTAGCTCTAGAAATGAGAGTCAAAGCCTCATCACTGAACCATCACACAACATGTATATATGATAGCCGTATTGGGAAATGAAGCCACTATTGAGGATGAAGCATGTACATATGCGAGAGATTACTGGTTAGATGCCTCGATGTTACCCTTTGGGTCAGGATGACCTGGTGCCATGGCTTTGGGTTCGAGATGGACCTGGGACCTAAGACCACTCTCTCGAGAACCATGTAAAGAAGACACAGGTAGGAATACCAATCGGTGAGAGAGGAATTTGGGTCGTGAGGCGGGACTTACCTAACGTGGGTTCGTGACACGCTCAGCCTAGCTCGCATGGGTGCCCTCTTAGATCACGTGGAATGCCCCCTGGCTTGTGCCCGATTTGGAATCACCTCCCTTGACCTATTTCTTCTTACCTACAAACACACACACACATTAGATTACAGACAAGTGGGTCTGAGGACCCCACCTTGTCATAGCATGAGTGCACACATGCGTGTGTACCCCAAGGAAAATGGAAGAATCAACATAATGGAGTCTATGTCAATTTGACAGCCTTACTGCGTCTCCTTGATGAGGAACTCAGTAAAGGGAAAGGGAAAATGGGTTAGATGAAGCAAAGACATTTGAGAGAAAGGAATTTTAGAGAGGAGAGAAAAAAAGAGAAGAGGATAGAGAGAGAAAAAGATACGAAGGCTGGTTTGGCTTTCACCTAGCTCTTCAGAGAAAGAAGAAGAAAAGTAGAGAAAGAAAAAGAGAGACGAATGTTTGAAGACATTTTTCAGCAACTTGGTCCCTGATTCGGAATAAAGAGGAAGCAGGTCAATAAAGCCTCAACATGTAGTGAACTTCTCGAGAATCTAAGAATTTCCCTATAATGGGTCAGAATCTTCTTAAGCACTCCAAAAGGCCACCTACTAAGTTTCGTCTCAATCGACAAGCCTAAGGCAGCACCTACAAAGAAACAATTTTGGAAAAAAATAATTGCCTCTAGCACCCTGAAATGGACCCCGCAACTAGAATTATATTTTTGGTGCGTTATACAGTTGTGGGACCACCGCCATTAGATTCGTCACAGTTGAAAACCCCTATGAGTCAAGTTTCGACTTTATCAGGATTCCAAGACAAAGTTACGAGTAAAATACCAAAAGGGGGTAGGCTACACACTATTCTCGTGCGGCCTCCCTACACCAATCTCCATTAAAGGAGGCTGGTATGAACAGTCCCGAGTAGCAACTTTATAGGTCTATATCTCACTCGTCTTGAGTCGAATCGCTCTCAAATTTGGTGAGCATGATCGTCTCATTAAGACGAGCATTTTGATATGTGGTACGACACGTGACGATACCCGAGCAGGGAGAAAAACTAAAGAGGAGATGGTGATTCGTGAAGATAGTTGCAGAAAATTCAGCAGCAGCACGCCTCACTCGAGCGACCAAATTGGAACGCTCACGTACCCAATCGATGTGAAACTAATTGCATTATGTGCGTAAGTTTCAAGGCTATCTTTGGTCTGAACCTCGAGTATGATGAACAGTTGGATTTTACACTTGGAGGTGTCAAAGCTACTGTAATTTTAGGCTGCTGGATTTTCAAATTCTTGCTAAAAACTCCAGACGACAAAATCTTCGTCCGGACGCGAAATCAAGCTGTGTTTGTTGCCATGTGATCGTTACAACATGCTTTGTGTGATTCAGCGAAGAAATCAAAGAGAAAAAATCAAGAAACAAGCACACTACCTATCCGACGTTTCTAAGACTCATCCAAATTTCGAGTTACATGATCGTGGCTTAAAAACACGTTCCACGGCTCAAAGTTGGTATCAAATCAATCGTCATGCTGAGCCCCAAATTAAATCAATAATATTTCGGTTAAACGGGCACCAAAGCAACCCTGAATCATCCACGGAAGATCACACATGTTCTAGGGCAGCATCAGGGGCTGTTTTGGAATTTCACACATTGTTCGGCAGGGGCAAAACAGTCCTTTTGCACCCAATTTTAGAATTTATTTTAATTCAATTAAGTTTTAATTATTATCAATTTAAGTAATTTTTGGGTGTACACCCATGTTTGGGCCCAATTCTACATAAACATGCAAAGCGTAATTGTAAAGGGGCCCCCAGTTCATTTTACACATTGATTCAATAAAGATTTCAATTCTTACTTAAGTTCGTGGGTGAGTCTTGGAGAGAGAGAGATAGGAGAGAGAAAAAAAGGGCTGGTACCCTTAGGTAAGATAATTTTCTCTCTCCTCCTCTTTTCTCTCTCATCTCTCTCTTTCTCTCCCTCATCTCTATCTCCCACTTTCTCTCTCCTCTCGTCTACGGCTTTCTTTCTTCTTTTGTCTCTGATCTCCTTTATCGACTTTCCTTTTTCTCTCTTTATCTTTCCTTCACTTTTACTTTCTTCTCGGTTCTTTCTCTCTGCTCTCTTTCTCCTTCTTCTTTGTTTGTACATGGCGAAGCCGATCGCTTGGCATGATGTTTTCTCGCTTCAGATACACAAACAGTGAGCGGGGCCTTAACTCAATTGGCGGGCCGGGCCTCTGTCAAAGTCTTCTCTTCTTCTTCGTCTAACATGGACGGCAGAAGCACATCGCCGCCCATGTCTTCTCCCTCTTCTTCTTCTGACAAGGACGGCGGAGGCGCATCGTGGCTCATGTCTTCTCCTTCTTCTTCTTCTTCTTCTTCTTCTAACACGGACAGTAGAAGCACATCGTCACCCATGTCTTCTCTCTCTTCTTCTTCGTCTGACATGGACAGCGGAAGCACATCGCCACCCTGTCTTCTCTATCTTCTTCTTCATCAAACACCGATGATGGAAGCACATAGTTGCCCATGTCTTCTCTCTCTTCTTCTTCATCTGACACGGACAGTGGAAGCGCATCGCCGCCCATGTCTTCTCCATCTTCTTCCTCTTCTTCTAACACGAACGGTGAAAGCACATCACCGCCCATGTCATTTCTCTCTTCTTCTTCGTCTGACATGGATGGCAAAAGCACATCGTCACCCATGTCTTCTTTCCCTTCTTTGTCGTCTGACATGGACGGCGGAAGCACATCGCTTCCCATATCTTCTCTCTCTTCTTCTTCTTCTAACATGGACGATCCGCCCATGTCTTCCCTTTCTTCTTCTTCTTTTGACAAGGACGACGGAAGCACATTGCCGCTCAAGTCTTCTCCCTCTTCTTCTTCTTCTGACACGGACGGCGGAAGCACATTGTCGCCCATGTCTTCCCTCTCTTTTTCTTTATTTGACACGGACGGTGGAAGCACATCGTCGCTCATGTCTTTTCTCTCTTCTTCTTCGTCTGACACAGACAGCGGAAGCACATCACCGCTCATGTCTTCTCTCCCTTCTTCTTCATCTGACATGGATGGCGGAAGCACATCGCCGCCCATGTCTTCTCTGTCTTTTCTGATTCCGCTACCATGAGCCGCAGAGGCTAATTGCCGCTCAAGTCCTTTCTCTCTTCTTTCCCTCCTGTCATGGACAACGGAGGTTCATCATCGTCCATATTCTTTTCTGTCTTCTCTATCATCACCATTTAGGTTCTCTTCCTCTCCTTCTCTCTTTTTTTCTTCTTCCTTGCTTTCCTTTTCGTTTTTTCTTCTCCCTCTGTTCCTCTTCTCTTCTTCTTTTTCCCCCATGCACAGCATCCGTAGTACTATGCATGTCTCTCTTTCTCTCTTTTCTTTCTTCTCTCTCTCATTTGACAAAGAGAGGCTGAGACAAGCATTGCCATGGTAGTTTTGTCATCCATCAGTATTGTCGTTGATCCGGTCTTAGTCATCGTGCCCGCTTTACTGCCACGATAGGCTACTCGTTACTTCAGGCCGGCCTATGATTATTCTATCGTCTAGTAGTATTTTTGTTGTGTCGGTCTAGTTACCATGCCCATCTTGCTACCACGCTGGGTCAACCACTTGTTGATCTAGTTGCTTTGTCAGTCTCTTCACTTAGTCAAAATTCCTCTGATCAAACTCTTTCTTCTTCTCTCATCTATTCTCTTACCCTTTCTTCTCTTGGATGTGCACACCTGTGCACATTCGCTCATAGACAAGGTGGTGTCTCTTTTGGCCCACTTGTATTGCAAAATTAACCATGTGTGTGTGATTTCAGAAACAGAAGAATACAGGCGAAGGGAGACGATTCGGAATCAATTTTACCACTAAGGGGCTTTCTTCATGATCTAAGAGGGCACCCACATGAGCCAGCCCAAGTAAGTCCCCGAACTCACCTTAAATTCCTCTCTCATCGGTTGGTACACCTGCTCTTGCTCCCTTGTGAGGTTCCCCAGAGAGCGATCTCAAGGTCTCGGGTTCCCCGAAACCAGAGACGTGTGCCGCCGATCATCCAGATCCGGAGGGCCAGATCGAGGCACTTAACCAGCTTGGCGACTCCACTGGGGAATTACTACCCCTTTGTCGGATCGTTCTTGTTTGACTAGTTCCTCCTTTGTTTTTTTGTTTTCACACACCACATGGCTTCTGGGTGCTCTAACTCGTTTATCCGGATCGGTGATTTTTTAATCTCTGCATTCGTGAGTGTTCCCCAAGAACAAGTTCCTCGAACTTGATTCCCAACCTTCATTTTGAGCATAAACTCAGTGTCTAGCTCCCAGGTCTTAACCTGGATAAACGTAAGGAGGGACTTAAAGGTCCCTAACTCCCCATCTCCTTGCTCTGGTAGAACCTCCACCAAGGCACCCTGCATCGGTAGCACATCTGCTGCCACTCATAGCATGCACCCTATCATTGGCAAGTCACTTTGTCGGTCGTATTGCCAATGTATGTCGAAAGGCTGCCCAGTCCCTTGCTACAAAAGGCAAAGAAGTTTCCATTGCCTCAGTGGGTCACCGCAAGGCTACCCCCCACATTCCTGCACAACCACGAGTCTCTACTCTTAAAGGCTCGGCACATCGAGGTGAAGACCCTGGGGCCTCCACCTCTCGCACACACTATAAGGCTCGTGGGTCATCCACTAGAGCCACACCTCAAGGCAAATTTTATGTTACCTCTAGTCAATGTACAGGGTTAGACCTCCCAAGGCCAGGTCCTGTGCATGTTGTGAACCAACCCAAGCACACTAGAGATGACTCCTTTGTCTTCCCATTCATCACACACTAGCATAGCCTGTAAGGGACAGGCTTCCACCTGTTCTCTTACAAACACCTGCTCACGGTTCTCAGCCTCCTAAGGCCATACTACTTGTTCGAGCTCGGGCTGACCCCCAAGTCACCCGTCATCCTTCTTCACGGGATGAACACACGTCGTCGTTGCAGACAGCTCCTTTCCCCCTACTCAAGCGTCCTTATGAGTCAACCCTACCTTTGCTTGCTCCTCCTTCTTTGAGCAAGCACCTCCAACCTTGGTACTCGAAGAACTGCCCCAAAAGTACCATTTTGAACCAGCCCCATTATCTAGATCATGTATGTGGAGCCCATAGGAGAGCTTAAGGTAAAGACCTGATGGGAGATCAAATCCTTCATCCTCCCCAGCCAAGGATGACCCCTGTTCCTGGCCCTCATCCTTTGCCGCACCTGATGGAGATCGCTCTTGCTTGTGCAAGAAGAGTTGACCAGCCGCAATCTCGATCGTAGTTCTAGCGTAAGGTCCATCAAAACCTCAAAGCCAAACGCGATAGGGGTCTGCAAATTTTGACTAGGGTAGCAACCAAGATGGTCGGGGCAACTGGGCTAACCCTCTTCATCTGAACCCCTTCTACCCACTTTAAATGACATATCTTGAAGAAGGAGGCCACGAACCCTGCACTGTGGTTAGTGTCATAGAAGATGACCCAGCCACTCACCTGCCACAGTCCCAAGACTGTCGAGAACCAGTCCTCACGCGATCGGCAAACAAGACTCGAGTCCAGTTGGGGCTTGCTGACAGACCTGCCATGGGCGACCCATCAAGTTTGCAAGCCCTCAACTGCAGCTAACACTGAACTCCCTGGGAAAATAGTCAGTGTAATGGTTATAAATGAGCCTAGCGACTCTCAAGAAGAGCACATGAATAAGTTTGAAGACATGGTGCGTGTAATAATGGAGAAGATAGATCGCATAGATGCCGCACGACAATCAGCTAACCGTGAGGTCAATTCCCATCACTCAGATGATGCACCACCAAGGCAGCCCCCTCCCTCGACCTCATAGAACAATTATGTCAATCACCCCATCTCACAGGAAGATATTGATGTTATTGTGACCCATAGCTTAAAGAACCGGCAGATCTAGGGTATACAGGGAGCAACGCTTTACCAAAAGCCATATCCCTCTTATATTGATCAGATTCCATTTCCCTCATACTACAAGAAAAGGAAATTTCCCCTGTTCAGCGGACCCACATCCCCCAACTAGCATATCGCGCACTTCCAAGCAACATGTCGAGAGACAGCAGCTGATGGGAAACTCCTTCTCTGTTAGTTTGTTGAAACCCTTGACGACTTGGCATTCCAGTGGTATGCTCGGCTTCCTCCAAACTTAGTACGTACTTGAGAAGAAATGGAGAAGATGTTCCATCAGCGTTTTTATGAGGTCGAGAGAGAATTCTAACCATTGAGCTCCTCACCTTGACCCAAGATCCCGATGAGCCCATGGATCAAATCATTTCAAGATGGAGAGATTTGATCGCTCGCCATCCCAATCCCATGCCTAAGAAGGAAGCGGTTCAAACCTGCATGCAGAACATGCGATCTGAGATTGCCCTACATGTTGAGGTCTCCAATCCGAGCTCCATGTCAGAGCTGATATCTAAATCAGTCTGCATAGAAATCTTGTCACATAACCACGGCGGGTCACAACAACAGTTTGCAAGATCAGGGAATAATCGGGGCAATGGTAGCTCTAGGACTAATACCCGAGGAAACCAACCAAAAGGAGTGATCAACGTAGCTGTCACGGTCAGCGATTCAAAGAAGGCTCCCTCTCAAACTTTGGACCTCTCCAAAGGGGTAAACACAGTGAAAGCACCCCAGTTGGACAAGCAACAATAGTCGTACAATCGAGTACCCCCACCTACAAATCTTAATCAAGATGATTATTGGACCAGGCATAGAAACAAGGTGTACCCCTTTGAAAAGGAATGGGTCCCTGCATTACTCCGACTGCTACTTGAATAGAAAATTATCAAGCTCCCAGAGACTAAGTTCCCTGATCAAACTGGACTTGATACTCAGGCAAATTACTCTCCTTACCATCGAAGGATCAACCACCCCACATATGACTGCTACACGCTGATAGATATTATCGAAGCCCTAATCTAGAAGGGTCAGATAAAACTTGAAGAGCTAAAGAAGAAATTCGAAGCAGCTGAAGGCTCCCACGCAGTAACAATCCAAGAGGAAGATGAACCGCCTGGTCTCCTTCGCGCCTTTTTCGCTATAATGCTTCAAGAAGGCCTCATCACACCAAAACCGGCAAGGCAACCCCGACACCTTCCTCAGGAGAGTGAGGACCATCGGTGTCCGTACCACCAGATATGGGGCCATGATCTATAAAAATGCTCCAGTTTCCATGGTATAATCACAGAGAAAATACAGGAATATCAATAGTCTTGTAGCATTCCAGAAAGTGATCCTCAAACCACTGCTCCACCAGTACGAGAGGGCCTCCTGACACAAGTCCTCGATAAAGATGACGCAGATCCTACTAAACCCTCAACTTCCCAGACATGAATAGTCCACCGCGGGCGGAGCAAACTCAAGTCATTAAGGCGAGAAGCAATTTGTCAAGCTACAGTTGTCCAAAAACCTAGTGAGACGAATCAACCGCTGTCAATGAAAACCAGGAGAAGACGAGCATCAAGGGCTGCTCACTGGAGAAACAAGACTGCTCAACCGCCAATTGAAAGGAATTTCTTGGGCCTCTTCCCCCATTGCCGACCTTGCAGGACTTCATCCCCGGCATAACCTTCCTCACTTCCTTACCCCATTAAGAAGATGTACCTGAGCCATCTTCCACTCGAAGTACGTCCAATGAGGAATGAGGGTGATGACGTTAAAAGCACTCCCAAGCGGTCTAAGCAAGAGAAAGACCTAAAATATTTCTTGCACATGTCCAACTCTAGTGATGATGCAAAAAGCATCCCAAAATGGTCCAATGAGGGGAATGACCTTCAAAGTCCCTCACTTTCTGACCCTTCTCCTCCTTCTTCTTCTACTTCTCATCCTTCCTCTTCTATGTCTCCTATAGGGACAACCTTGAAATGTCCAGACTTCGAGGCTCTCGATAGAGAATTTGAAGGGATCAACATAAGTAGGATGCAACAGAAGAAGTTGAAAAAGGCGCTAGCTCAGGTAGCTTGATTCGTAATAGTTGCTGACACCTTAGCAGCTCGAGCTAAGACACGACCATCCTCCTCCACTTAGAAGCACAAGAAGTCAAAACCAAAGAAACCCTAGTGGCCCCCTGAGCCGGACTTTGAACAGAAATTGAGAGAATCAAGAGGGTAGAGCTTCTATTCTCAAGAAGCTTGCCACATGGTACAAGTCTATGAGGTATCAGTTAGCGTGGGACAAACACCGCAAAAACTCGGGCAAAGACCGTGAGAGGATTCTTCTTGTCCCACAGTCACTGAATCTCAACTTCCCTATGACCTTCAAATTAAATTCCCACAACAGGATATGATGTCCATATTCGAAATTGATCCTTTTATGCCTCGAATCGATAAAGATGCAAAAATCGTAGCCTACCCTGGAGCTCTTTTGGAGATAGAGATGTCAGGATCATGGGTCTCTACACTTGAGGTTAATGAAACGACCTTTGAAGACAATGAGGAAGAGTTACAGGAAGCCCCAGAAGAATGAGAAGAAGGCGGTCAAGCCACAGCAGATGAACTCGAGGAGATAAATCCAGGGGATGAGACTTATCCTAGATCCACTTTCATTAATGCAAATATTCCTCCGGAAGAGAGAAAATTTCACTACCTTCTTGTAAGCAAACCGAGACATCTTTGCTTGGCATTACCATGAAATGTCTAGTTTAGACCCTTAAGTCGTCGTTCATTGCCTTAGCATCGATCCAACTATCAAACCTGTGAAACGGAAATCAAGGAGGTTTAGGCCTGACCTTGAAATGTAGATGGATGCTGAGGTGACAAAACTAAGAAAAGCAGGCTTCATTCGTGAAGTCAAGTACCTGAAATGGATAGCAAATGTTGTTCCAGTTAAGAAGAAGAATGGTCAAATCAGGGTTTGCATTGACTTCCGCGACCTGAATACCGTATGTCCCAAGGATGACTTCCCATTGCCATTCACCGAGATGCTCATCGATTCTATGGCTCACTGCCAAATCTTTCCCTTCATGGATGGATACTCCTGGTATAATCAGATACAGATGGCGCCCGAAGATGAGGAAGCCATCGTATTCTTTACCCCAAAAGGAGACTTCTGTTACACGATGATGCCTTTTGGATTGAAGACTGCTGGTGCCACATATCAAAGAGCAATGAGGACGATCATCAAAGACATGGTGCACAAAGAGGTGGAATGTTATGTAGATAACTTGGTGGTAAAATCCTTAGAGAAAGATTCTCATATGAGATACCTTGAAAAGGTGTTCGAGCGATTACACCTGCATCAGCTCAATAGGAACCCGTTGAAGTGCGCTTTTGGCATGCGTTCAGGAAAGTTCTTAGGGTTCATTGTTAGACACTGAGCACTTGAAGTTGAGCCAGTCAAGATCAAGGCAATCCAAGAAATGTCATCACCAACTACACTGCGAGAACTGCGCTCTCTTCAAGGGTAGTTGACGTACATCTGCAGGTTCTTCTCAAACCTCCCAGGTCACTGTAAACCCTTTACACACCTGTTAAAGAAAGATACCCCATTCATCTGGGATGAAGCATGTCAGGCAGCTCTTAATGACATCAAGCATTATTTACTCAATCCTCCAGTACTCTCTACATCGATATTGGGAAAACCTATCATTCTGTAAGTGACCACTTTACACGAGTCACTTGGGGCATTGTTGGCACAAAACAATGACGAAGGAAAAGAGACCGCACTGTACTATCTAAGCTGCATGATGCAAGAGGCAGAGAAGAATTATGCCCCCATAGAGAAGATGTGCTTGGCCCTGATCTTCATGATACAAAAGCTCCGCCACTACTTACTCAGTCATGAAGTGAAATCCATATCAAAAGAAAATCCTGTAAAGTTTCTCATGACACGCCCATGCATATCAGGACAGCTTGCTAAGTGGGCATTATTGCTGATAGAATTTGACATCACATATGTCCCCCAAAAGGCCATCAAGGGCCAAGCCTTGGCTGATTTTCTCGCTCCACACGCCATATCGGCGGAATCTCCTTTATCAAGTGACCTCCCTGATGAAGAAGTACTATGTGCAGAGCTTGCTCGCGCGTGGGAAATGTACTTCGACAGAGCCTTCCAATCTGATCGAGGAGGCACCGAAGTGGTATTCCTGACTTCAAAAGGAGGAGTTCTGCCACTTTCTTTCTCTCTTGCTAAGGTCGGCTCCCATAATGAAGCAGAATATCAGGCCCTTATAATTGGATTGGAGATAGCCTTTAATATAGACTTGGAGCAGCTTAATATCTATGGTGACTCTAAGTTGGTTATCTGGCAGCTCCAAGGGATCTAAGACGTACGAACACTCTCAAGCCTTGTCACGATAATGTAAAATCATATATGGCCCAATTTGAGGATGTATCCTTGAGTCACATCCCTAAGAGGCTAAATTCGCAAGGTGATGGACTAGCAAAACTCGAGGCCACAACTCAATTATCCTCATTAGGACCCACAATGGTCTAGGTGGCATAGTGGAGACACATTGAAGTAAGAACCGAGGTAGATGCGGATGATGAGAGAAATCTCTTCCCCGAGTGCCCTCCCTATCTATTCAAAGCGCTTCTATCAACTAAAGAAGTTATTAAGACGGAACACGAAATGATAAGGATTCAGGGAGGTAAGGTTCAAAGCCAGGAGCCAGAGTTCTTCGACCCAATATGCGCGAAAATTGACTTGGTAGAAGATTGGAGAGAACCCATCACTAATTTTTTAAGACATGGTAGACTTCCGGAGGACCGTGCTAAGGGCAACAACGTGCGTCGAATGTCTACCAAGTATACCCTCCTTGAAGGAGAGGCTCTCTTCAAATGGTCATTTGATGGCATTCGTCTTAGATGTGTGGACGCACAAGAAGCGCATAAAGTCCTAGAAGAAGTACACTTAGGCATCTGTGGATTGCATCAGTCCATTCCCAAGCTCTATGAATGGATACATAGATTGGGGTATTATTGGCCTTTGATGATTGCTGACTCCTTAAACTATGCTAAGAAGTGCCAGGTGTGCCAAATCCATTCAAGCCTAGTTCACCAGCCTCTAGAGCCCTTACACCCTATAGTGGCACCATGGCCCTTATCACAATGGGGGATGGACATTGTAGGGCCTATTGACCCTCCTTTATCAATGGGTCATGTCTTATTCTAGCTGCAACAGATTAATTCTCCAAGTGGGATGAAGCGATCCCCCTTATGGAGGTTCCTCGGACCACTGTAGCTAATTTCGTGTGACATCATATCATATATCGGTTTGGAGGTCCTGACCGAATTATATCGGACAATGGCCCTCAGTTCAAAAGTCATCACATTGATCTCTTGGTTAACCAGATCGGTTTCGAGTGGAGGTACTCAACTATGGACCACCCTCCAGCCAACGGATTAGCTGAAGCATTCAATAAAACCATGTGCAATGTTTTAAGGAAATCAGTATCAAAGACGAAAAAAAACTGGCACGAGAAACTCCCTGAAGTCTTGTGGGCCTATCTCACTATCACACGAAATGCCACCGATTCCACTCTTTATTCCCTAGTCTAATGGGGTGAATTACCCCTTGAAATTCAAATGCCTTTGTTGCGCGTCGCTATACATCAAGGACTAACTGAAGATAAGAGAGGCAAACTTCGATATCAAGAATTGGATGCACTCGATGAAAAGAGGTTGGAGGCTCAGTAGAACCTCGAACTCAACTAGGGGAGAATGAAGAGGGTCTTTGACAAGTCAGTCAAAGTACGCTCATTCGCCCATGGGGATCTAGTTCTAGTCGTCAAGAGGACGATTGCTATGCATGGGCGGTGCAAAGGGAAGTTTGAGCCTAAGTGGGAAGGTCCCTTTGTAGTAAAAAAGGTCTCACCAAATGGAGCTTACATGCTGGCACATCCTGATGGAGAGGAGGCAATGCCACCTATCAATGGGAAATATTTAAAGAATTACTACCCATGATGCATACTCAAGAAAAAAAAAGGAGACTCGAAGCACAAAAGTAAAAAAAGTTAGGAGGATGATAAAAAAGAGTCCTCAAATAAAGCTTCTCTTTTTGTTGCATTAAAAAGGAGTTACAAGTACAAGCCCATTATTAGGGAAGTTACAAATCCCTTGCAGCCAAGGAAAAGAGAACAGTTGACACCCGCAGTGTTCCTCTTGCATCTGAGGAAAAGAGAATAGTTGACATCCGTAGTGTTGCTCTTGCATTTGAGGATAAGAGGACGGTTACAGGCCAAAAAAAGAAAATGCCCTCCTCATGAAGAAGAAGCAAAATCACTTGCAAGAGGAAGGTTACAGGCAAAAAAGAAACACCCTCATCATGAAGAAGAAGCAAAACCACTTGGGAGTCAGCTTCAATTCATCTGCCAGATGTTTTCAAAGAGGATGGTTACAGGTCAAAAGAAGAAGCAAACAATTTTTGAGTCAGCTTCAATTCATTTGACTAGTATATCAAACATACAAAGCAGATTTCCCTGGCAGGGAACTAGCCTATGATGGAGAGTATACCCTGTTCACAGTGAATGCCCTTCCACAAAACAATACAGACTTCACTGTTGTGTTGGAGGACTTGGCTTCCAACAGGCATCATAAGCTAGGCCTTACCATGGGTTCTCGCCCTTTACCAACCCCAACCATCATCATGCACGATCACAACAGAACACGATTCATTGTCGTTCATCAGAGGATCGAGCAAGTAATAGCCATGTACGACTAAAGCCCGGAGTATCATCTTGCTAGCCACGTGTGACAAAGGCACTAACTAGCGCCACACGAGACTAACGCCGGTTGAGTTTTTGGAGACTAGCACCGGATGAGTTTTTGAAGACTCAGCACTGGCTGCGTACCTTCAAAAAGCTACCACCGACTATGTTTATGAACCCCAGCACTGGCTGCATGTCCCAACACCAACGTCGTCTGTGTTCCCAAGGACCAGCACCAGTTGCTTATCCTAGGTCAGCACCGGCTGTGGTCCCTTCCTACTGTGACTGTGTGCCTCTTGATGACTCTTCGTTTTCCCCCATGCACACCTTCTCAAGGCCCCTCGTCTTCCTGCAAGTAACTCTTCGTCTCCCCAATGATTGCACACTTTCTCGGGGCCCCTTGTTTTCTTCAACGACCCTTCGTCTTTGGTGACTTTTCGTCTCCCCCGACCCTTCGTCTTCGGTAACCGTTCACCTTCGTGCGACCGTCCACCTCTAGCGACTGTCCATCTCCTTCCTACCAGAAACTCCTTCCACTATCAGAAACCCTCTGCAAACTTCCTTCAAGTCATCAGGAAACCACTTTCACCCTTCAAAAAATTGCCAAAAACAAGCGGAAGACCCTGAGCAGCCCTCAACTGCACCTTCTTTCCTTCTCCAAAACCCCCTTAAAAACAAAACCACAGCTTGAGTTCCCTATTTCTCGGTGAACTCCCTTTTTCCTATTACAAACTCCTGCAATCCCGGCAAACCCTGCCTCCTTTCCTGCTAATGTCTCCTTGCTTAGTTGGAACCTACCCTTGCTCCCCGGTAAAACCTCTACTAATCTTGCCGGAATCCCCTATGTGTTTGTCAGAGCTCTCACCGAAAACCTCACCCTCACTGTTAAACCAAAATACCTTAAGTTTTTCTTGAAACAGTGAAAATGGGGTTTACCCCCTTTTTATAGCCGAAATTTCCCTCAAATATCCCTTACAAACCAGGAATCTCTACTACGTCCAAGAAGGCCAAATGAAGATCGGTTGGACTGGGTCGAGCTCTGACCCGAGGCCCAAGTGAACTTTTACCGACGCCCATGAAATCCCATGTAACAAAAAGTAGGACCGGGTCAGGCTTGGGTCAAGGCCTGAATAGTAACCCATGCCCAGCGCCAGTTGCATTCTCGACTTAGCGCCAGTTGCGTTCTCGACCCAATGCCAACTGCATTCTCTACCCAATGCCGGCTGTGTTTTTAACTACCCAGCGCCAGCTGAGTGTCCAAGAAGTAACGTTGGTTGACTTCAGCGGCAGCTGCATTTTCAAAGACTCAGCGTCGGCTGAGTGTTCAAGAAATAGCGTTCTTGGCAATACCCAGCGGCGGCTGTGTTCTTAAGGTTTCACTTTCATGCATGTTCATTGCCACACGCTCCATGCTAAAGTCATGCGTGTCCTGCTACTGTCATCCTGAGTGGCGTTGCACCCTAATTGTGGGCTATTATCCCCAACAGAGTGGTACCCAACTCGTTCCACACAGGCCATGACTTCTCATCCCTAGTAGGAGTCATACTCGTGTTGTAGTCCCTTATCCCCAAAGGAGTCAATGTCATTCTTATCACTACCACCCCCAGTGTGTTTGCTTCACACCTAGCAGTCCTATAGGATTTGGGTAATTTTTAATGAATTTGACCTCTATTGAGTACTATTTTTCACCTCTAAGAGAAACACACTCGTCCCCTAGTCCCCAATGAAGTCGGCCTTCCCATCTGAACCCCTTACCGGTCTTGACTATTTTATCATCAGGAGTCAGATTGCAGTCTACAAGACCTAGTCACATGCAACTTCACCTACATGGTGACCCACAACCTTGGTCTAGGTGCACGACCCTATACTGCATGGTCCAAACTATACGGCCACAGACTGTGGTGTAGGTCTAGCTACACGACCTTAAACTGCAGGTCCAAACTATAAGACCTTAAACCATAGTGCATGTCCTAGCTGCATGACGTTAAAAAGCTCAGCACCATGGTCCAAGCTATATGACCTTAAACTATAGTACATGTCCTAGTCGCATGACGTTAAAAGGCTCAGCACCCTGGTCTGAACTATATGACCATAAACTGTAGCGGAGGTCTAATTACACGACTTTAAATTGCATAGTTCTAGTTGCATGACTCAAAAATGCATAACCACGGTCTAGCTGTATGACCTTAGACCATTGTTCATGTCCTGGTCGCATGACGTTAAACTACTTTGCACAGGTCCCGGAGGCATGACCTTAAACATGCCCTCATACACACGCATACCCCCTTTACATGCATCTTCACACACGTCTTCCCTAACCGACCCATCCGTGTGTGCGTACCACCTTCTTTACCCCCCAGTGAGTCCATGCACTGCACCATCCATCATTCCCCAGTGAGTCTCACCCATGCTCACAAAACGACGAGGCATTTCGTCATCCATACCACCGTCCGCTAGTGGGTCACCACTTTCCACCTTCCATTCATACATTATCCATTTTTCATAGGTAGCTTCACGCCATCTACCCAAAGTGTATCAAAACCGCCACCATACTCACTTCATGGCCTCAACAGATTGTCATTCGCCATCACTACAATCCAGCTGTATGACCTTAAACTAGAGTGCATGTCCTGGCTGCATTATGTTAAAAGGCTTCGCACAGTCCTGAAGGCATGACCATAAACATGCCTTCACAAAAAAAATAAAACATAAATAAAATAACGGGCATGGTGTATACCTGAACAAGGGAATGCCATAAGTAAAAATGATGGACGGGCATGGCCACGAACCACGAGTAAAAGAGTTCCGTAAAAATAAAAATTCGAGAACGGTGAAAACCCACAAAGGGCATCATGAGTAAAAATGAAAAAACAAGGGTGGACATGGCCGAAAGGTCGTGGGTAAGAAAGCCCAAAATAAAAAGGAAGTTGGTGAAATCCGTCTCTATGGAACCTCCTTCCAAGTCCAAGTGAGAATCTACTAAGGATGCTTGAACCAATAAACAGGTTGATGCAGCACTCACCTCAGCAAGTGCCTTCAACCCATATTCAAAAGAAAAACCTCTAGTGTCACAATACCAAGATCGAAAATACGAGTTTAAAGCAAGATTCTGATAGTCTGAGTCCATTTACAAAAAGGACTCGGAGGATAGAAGATTCGCCAAAAAGGTAAGACACGTATCACGAAGAAGAGCATCATTCCCAAGACGCCACTAAACGCACTCCAAAGATGCCAGAGACGCCCCAAGAAGGCTAAGTCAGCCATGACTTTGGACCTATTGCGTGAAATTGCTAACAGTGGGTAGGGGTTATACCCAAAGCCGGTCACCTCGACAAACTGAAGTACCCTGTCCGCCAAGGAATATCTAAGTGCACAACGCAAAAGAGCACTGACAAAAGGCCCTTCAGCAGACCATTTAGAACAAACAAACAAGGAAGTCATTCCGACAAGCCAAAGATGCCCTAAGAAAGCTAAGTCAGCCATGACTTTCGACTTTTTACGTGAAACTGCTAACAGTGGGTAGGGGTTATACCCAAAGCCGGTCACCTTGATAAACTGAGGTACCCTGCCTGCTAAGGAATATCTGGTGCACAACATAGACGAACGCTGACCAAAGGCTCTTTTGCTGTCTATCCAAAAAAAATAAAAAACAGACCAAATGGGAAAAATGCCCTTCAACACGACACTCGACTGCTAGACGGGCTTGATTCTGACTAACAACATTCTTACAAAATCCTCAGCTTCAGAATCACAAACAATCCACGTAAGGGTGAAAAATTCGACATGATCGCTAAAAAAATTATTTTTTTCCCCTAAAGCCTCCACGGATGGAGCTGTACATTGCATCAAAATGTCTGAGCATCCTAGTTGCAGCATTGCGTGAATCTCCTTGACGTTCACGTCGTCATGTGGCTAGGAAGAAAAAAGTAATAATGCTGAAGGAAATTTTTTGAATGTTGTCCTTCTCACTACTGTCGAAGCACAACATTAGGTGGGGCATGCTATTTGAAGACATTTTTCAACATCTTGGTCCTTGATGCGGAATAAAGAGGAAGCAGGTCAATAAAGCCTCAACATGTAGTGAAATTCCCGATAGTCTCAGAATTGCCCCAGAATAGGTCATAATCTTCTTAAGCACTCCAAAAGGCCACCTTCCACGTTTCATCTCAATCTGACATGCCTAAGGCAGCGCATACAAAGAAACAATTTCAGAAAAAAAAACGGCCTCAACACCCTGAAACGGACCCCATAACTACAATTCTATTTTTTATGCGTCAAACAGCTATGGGACCATCACCATTAGATCTGACACGGTTAAAAGCCTCTATGGGGCAAGTTTTGGCTTAATCGGACATTTCAGAACAAGGTTATGAGACCAAAAGGGGGTAGGATGCACACCATTCCCTTGCGGCCTCCCTACACCAATCTCCATTAAAGGAGGCTGATGTGCACAGTCCCAAGCAGTAATTTTAAAGTATCGTATCTCACTCATCCTAAGTCAGCTCGCTCTCAAATTTGGTGAGCATGTTCATCTCATCAAGATGAGCGTTTTGATATGTGGTACAACTCGTTACGAACCCGAGCAGGGAGAAAAACTAGAATGAAGTTGGTGATTCATGAAGATAGTTGTAAAAACTTTAGCAGCAGCACGCCTCGATCGAGCGGCCAAATCACGACGCGTGTACCCGATCGATACAAAACCAATTGCATCATGTGCGTAAGGTTCGAGGCTATCTCTGGTCCGAACGCCTTGTAAGATGAACGGTTGTATTTCACACATGGAGGTGTCAAAACTGCTGTAAATTTCAGCCGTCGGATTTCCAAATTCTGGTAAGAAACTAAAGACGACAAAATCTTCATCCGGACATGAAATCAAGTTGCTTTTTTTGCCACGTGATCGTGACGGCATGCTTAATATGATTCAGCGAAGAAATCAAAGAAAAAACATCATGAAATAAGCACACTACCGATCCGAAGTTTGCAAGATTTCTCCAAATTTCGAGACACATAATCGTGGCTTAAAAACACGATCTACAGCTCGAAGTTGGTATCAAATCAATCGCCATAATGAGCCCTACAAGAAAACAATCATCTTTTGGTAAAACGAGCACAAGAGCAACCCAAATTATCCACAGAAGATCGTGCAAGTTCTAGGGCAGCAGCAACGACTGTTTTGGAATTTCACACATTGTTGGGCAGGAGTAAAATAGTCCTTTTGCACCCAATTTTATAAGTTCTTTTAATTCAATTAAATTGTAATTATCATCTATTTAAGTATCTTTTGGACGTACACCCATATTTGGCCCTCAGTTCATTCTACACATTTATTCAATAAAGATTTCAATTCTTGCTTAAGTTCATGGGTACGTCTTGGAGAGAGAGAGAGATGAGAGAGAAGAAAACGGTCGATACCCTTCGGTAAGATAATTTTCTCTCCTCCTCTTTTCTCTCTCATCTCTCTTTCTCTCTCCTCATCTCTATCTCCCTCTTTCTCATATGTCTTTCTTACCTACTTGTCTTTGATCTCCTTTATCCACTTTCCTTTTTCTCTATCTTTCTTTCACTGCTCATGTCTTCTCTCTCTTCTTCTTCTTCTGACACTGACGGTGGAAGCACATTGTCGCCCATGTCTTCTCTCTCTTCTTCTTCGTCTGACACAGACGGTGGAAGCACATCGCCGCCCATGTCTTCTCCCTCTTCTTCTTCATTTAACACATACGGCGGAAGCACATCACCGCCCATGTCTTTTCTCTCTTCTTCTTCGTTTGACACAGACGATGGAAGCACATCGCCGCCCATGTCTTCTCCCACTTCTTCTTCTGACATGGGCGGTGGAAGCACATCGCCACCCATGTCTTTTCTCTCTTCGTCTTGGTCTGGCACAGATGGTGGAAGCACATCGCTGCCTATGCCTTCTCTCTTCTTCTTCGTCTGACACAGACGGTGGCAGCCCATCGCCGCCCATGTCTTCTCTCTCGTCTTCTTCTTTTGATAAGGACAGCGGAAGCACATCGCCATCCATGTCTTCTCTCTCTGCTTCTTCTTCTTCTAACATGGGCAACGGAAGCACATCGTCGCCCACGTCTTCTCCCTCTTCTTCTTCTTCTCACACGAACGATGAAAGCACATCGCCGCTCATGCCTTCCCTCTCTTTTACTTCGTCTGACACGGACGGTGGAAGCACATCACTGTCCATGTCTTCTCTCTCTTCTTCTTCGTCTGACAAGAGCGGTAGAAGCACATCACCGCCCATGTCTTCTCTCTCTTATTCTTTGTTTGACACCCCCTACCATGAGTGGTGGAGGCTAATTGCCCTCAAGTCCTTTCTCTCTTCTTACCCTCCTGTCATGAACGGCAGAGATTCATCGCCGTCCATATTCTTTTATATCTTCTCTATCATCGCCATTTAGGTTCTCTTCTCCTCCTTCCCTCGCTTTTTCTCTTCTTCTTCCTTAGTTTCCTTTTCTTTTTTTCTTCTCCTTATGTTTCTCTTCTCTTCTTCTTTTTCCCTCATGCCCGACATTGGTAGTATTGTGCATGTCTCCCTTTCTCTCTTTTCTTTCTTCTCTCTCTCATTTGACCAAGAGAGGCTGAGATAACCATTGTCATAATAGTCTTGTCGTCTAGCAGTATTGTCATTGAGTCGATCTTAGTCACCGTGTTGCTGTACTGCCACGATAAGGTAGCCATTACGCCAGGCTGGCCGATGATTTCTCTGGCATCTAGTAGTATTTTTGTTGTTCCAGTCTAGTTACCGTGTCCGTCTTGCTACCACGCTGGGTCAACCACTTGCTAATCTAGTTGCTCTGCCAATCTCGCTACTTAGTCAAAGTTCCTCTAATCTAACTCTTTCTTCTTCTCTCATCTATTCTCTTACCCATTCTTGTCTTGAATGTGCACACCACATTTGCTCAAAGACAAGTTGGGGTCTCTTTTGGCCAACTTGTCTTGTAAAATTAATCATGTGTGTGATTGCAGAAATAGGAGAATACAGGTCAAGGGAGACAAGTTCGAACCAGTTTTACGACTGGGGCGCTTTCTTCGTGATCGTAGAGGGCACCCACACGAGCCAGCCCAAGTAAGTCTCGAACCCACCTTAAATTCCTCTCTCATCGGTTGGTACACCTGCCCTCGCTCCCGAGCGAGCTTTTCGAGAGAGCGATCTCAAAGTCCCGGGTTCCCCTGAAACCTGAGACGCGTGCCGCCCGATCATCCAGATTTGGAGGACAAGATCGAGGCACTTACTCAACGAAGACTAGTTTGATGTTAACCCATCTCTTCAGAGAAAGAGGAAAAATGAGGGACGAAGGCTGGTCTATTTTTCACCCAGATCCTTCAGAGAAAGAGGGAAAAGAGAGATGAAGGCTGGTCTATTTTTCACCTAGATGCTTTAGAGAAAGAGAAAAAAAAGAGATGAAGGATGGTCTGTTTTTAACCCAAATCCTTTAGAGTAAGAGGGAAAAGAGAGACGAAGGCTGGTTTGTTTTTCACCCAGATCCTTTAGAGAAAGAGGAAAAAGAGAGACGAAGGCTAGTATGTTTTTTCACTCAGATCCTTTAAAGAAAGTATTCGGTTTATAGAGAGGAAGAAGAAAAGGGATGAGAGAAGAGAAGAGAAGAAAAGAGAGAGGAGAAGTGAAGGAGAGTGAAGAAGTTTGACCCGGCAGCTAGACTGGCACATTGGCAAGACTAGCGCGACGGCTGGTCTGACGTGGAAACTAGACAGGTACGGTGACAAGACCGGCACGACAGCTAAATTGCTCGACGACAAGACTGACACGACGGCTGGTCTAACACAGTGGCTGGTTTGACGTGGCAGCTAGACGGGCATGGTGACTAGACGGGCACGACGGCTAGATTGCTCGATGACAAGACCGTCACAGTGACTGGTCTGGCACAACGACTAGTCTGACACGGCTGCTCGACGGGAATGGTCACTAGACCCACACGACAACTAAACTGCTCGACAACAAGACTGGCACAGCAACACAAGGCTCAGCCTACCCTTTGATCAAGCAAGCAAAGGAGAGAGAAGAGAAAGGAGAAAGAGATCGTGCTTCGGCAGTATGCATTGTCGTGCAAGACGGAGAGGAAAGAGAGAGAAAGAAATGTCACGCATGGCGGTGTGTGCTACCGTGCAGGACAGGAAGGGGGAGAGAAAAGAGGTAAAAGAGAGAGAAGAAGGGTCATTCTTTGTGGTTGTTTGAACACATAATTCAGCACCTTGGGTCCCCGATGTGGAATAAAGGAGAACCCGGTCAATAAAACCCTGACATATAGTGTAATTTTTGCAATCTCATAATTGCCCCTGAATGGGTTAGAATCTTCTTAAGGACTTCAAGAGGCCACCTTCCAAGTTTCTTCACAATCCAACATGTCTAAGGCAGTGCGGACAAAGAAACAATTTCGAAAAAATTAGCCTATAGCACCTTGAAATGGACCTTTAACTAGAACTTTATTTTCAGTGTGTCAAATGGCTGTGGCACCCCGCCATTAGATCTAGCACGGTCAAAAGCCCCTAGGGTCAAGTTTCAGCTTAAAGGGACGTTCCAGGACAAACTTATGAGTGAAACAATAAAAAAGGGTAAGCCACACGCTATTCCCGTGCGGCCTCACTGCACCAATCTCCATTAAAGGAGACTGGTTCGCATAATCACGAGTAGTAACTTTGAAGACTCATATCTCACTCGTCTTGAGTCAGATCAAGCTAAAATTTTGTGAGTGTGTTCGTCTCGTCAAGACGAGCGTTTTGATAATGGCACGACTCGTGAAGATGCCCGAGCAAGGAAATAAACTAGAGAGAAGTTAGCGATTCTTGAAGACAATTGTAGGAAAATCAACAATAGCACGACTCACTCGGGCCGCCATATCATGGCGCTCGCACGCTCGATCAACGCAAGACTAGTTCCACTACATGCGTAAGGTCTGAGGCTACATCTGCGATAAACCTCACACATGATGAACAATCGGATTTCATGTGAAAGGCTGATAAAATTGCTGCAGATTCTGGCCATCGGATTTCAAGATCTGGCCAAAAACCCGAGACGACGAAATCTGCGTTCGGGCACGAAATGGAGCTACATTTATTGCAACATGATCATGATGGCATGTGTCATGACCCCACCCCCGACAGCCTCGTCGTACGTGAGAGAGGGGACCGAGCGCGGGTTCGTGATCCCGATGTAGCGTTTATCAATTTGGTTCGGGTGAACTCAACGCCATTAATTCGCTAATAAAAAAAAAAAAAACATGGAAAGATAAATACATCAATAATTCTTAATACAAAATCAAATTTATTAATTTGAAGCTCCATATAATAACAAAAGGTCTTACATAACATTCTTCCAAAATATTACAATTGAGTCTAGGGCAACAGAGCTCAAAGTTATAGATTCATGTAATAAACAAAATCTAGGACTAGACTTCCCAATCACATACAAGATCTAGATCCCGCCTTCAATAAGTCTGGCTTCAACTTCATTCAAAAATCCCATTGTTTCAACTCTTAACCTATTGTTATCAGTCTACAAGGAGGGGAGAGAGAATGGGATGAGCTATATAGCCCAGTAACTAGGTCTAAGCACTATGCATCAATAATGAGCCTACTCAAGAATCATAAACAACTTATTAAACCATACGGAATTCCAGTGCAACAGTCATGAGAGTCAGCGATCTGGTCAGTACATCAATTATAATTGTGCTATCCATATAACAGTTATCATTCAATCGATTCAATCATCGGCATTCACAATCACTATTCAATCATTACCCACTCACTATCTAGTTCACCTACTCCCTCAATAGAGGCCCAATCTATCGGGCTAAGCCAATCCCATTGCTTAGGACCTCTACCATCTTCCAAGAGGGAGGGCAATAACAAGTGGGGAAATCTACTTCGTAATGCCCTCATACTCACACCCACGGCCCCCAACACGCATTGGGGGTTCGATAGGCACTTACCTTGCAAGGCGTCAATTGTTAGTCTCAATGTAGTAAATATCTTGGGGTGTGACCCTCCCATTTCACTTTCCCCTAACTGCATCCTATCATTCAGCAAGTTAGGGGATATAGCTAGCATCACTTTTCTCAATATAGCAATCCTCACTACTGATGGGTGCCCCATCCCGTAGCGAGCAGTATCAATGAAATAATGGCTAAGATCGTACTATTATCACAAAACAATGCCACTACCAATGGTTGTCCCATTGTGTAGTGGTTATTATGACGGCATTATAATATGCTCAAGCATTAAATTCATTCATACTAAATTTGTATCTTATGACAAATAATTCAAATTTTCATCAAGCACAGTTTGAGTCTTACTCAGAACTGTCCAGCAGTCACATAGTATTATGAAACCCAGCATAAAATATCAATGGTACGAGAGCCATCATATTGCATTACGCATAACAATTAACATTAGTATTACGACACTCATCATGTAGTGTTTGTCATGGAATTATCAAAGTTGTATGGCATTATCAATTTCCACATAACGCTTGGCTGCATAACACCGTTCACATAACACTATGACATTAGGTATTCATCACATAAAAACTATCGCTCTAGTTGCGATCATCGCTTAGGTAGCAGTGTCACTCTCGAAACTACACGCATGGCGTTACGTGCGCAGTGCTACACGCATGGCATTACGCACACGGTGTTACATGCCCGACATTATACGCACGGCACTACCCGACCGGAGTTACACACGCGACGCTACGCATGCGGCATTACACGCATAGTGTAAAGTGAGTAATAGTACTAGGGGTTCCTGCAATTGGGAATAGTGGCATACCCTCACATTTCGGGGCCCATTTCATAACTCATATAGCATTTTATCAAAGTGAAAAGAGCAAACTCAAAATAGACAAGCACATCTTTCATTCAAAACCGGTTTGGCCGCATTTGGACACATTTAACCATTGGAAACTTGATGTAAGAACAGTCACAGTTCTGAAAATTCTTATTCTAAAATTTAACATGCTTTAAAGAGCACTTTAACATTTTACCAACGAAGATAATTCTTGATGCAAAACCTTATCCATATTAAACTAGTCTCGTAAATGAACTGTTTGGTAAATCTTCACGATTACAAATATCATTTACATTGCTCAATCAATCATGGTATTGAAAGTCATAAATCTGAGATTTAAATCTCATTTCGACCCATTCACTCTCATAATTTTATCCTATCATTTTACCCCCTTTCAATACTTAAAATTGGTTTCTATAAAAGTTATTGATGCATAGATACTAAACCCACTTTCCTGGTGTTTACAGTGTCTCCCACTCATAGGCCACCTCAAGCTCTAAGTAATGACTTGTCCAAGGTATAGTTAACTCCCACTAGTTCTAGAGATACAAAGTGCAAGGGAAAGTAAGGGGAACTGTGGAAAAAGGGGAGGGGAAAGGACTTATGTACCCAGGGTAGGTGAAGGTCACTGTAGCTGACATGTACGGCTCTGACAGTTGCGGCGTTGACACGTACAACACTGACAAGTGCGGCACTGGCAGCGGTCACATCTTCCCTCTTCACTTACAGCGTTAACTCTTCTCTACCTTCACGGGCGACGATACCCCAATTCACGAGCGGCGATGCTCTAGTTCATGCGCAGTGATGCTCCAATTCACGTGCAGCAATGCTTCAGCTCACATGCGGTGATGCTCCTCCTCCTATCTCTCTACACTCGCAGCACTAAGCCTCTCCTACACACACGGCGCTAGGCCTCTCCTACACACGCAGCGCTAGGCTTCTCCTAATCAAGCGGCGGTAGACCTCTCCTGCACGCTATTACCGTGCGCATCTCGAGATTGGAAAATTTGTGGTCCATACATCATCCCCCTTTAAAAAGGATTTTGTCTTCAAAATCATCTCATTATCAGTCAAAAAGGTCGGGGTTACTTCTCTCGGATCTCATCCTTCTGTTCCGATGTTGATTCTTCTCTTGAATGATATTGCCATTACACTAGGACCAGGGGGATTTCTTTATTGCACAAGACCTGTACTCTCCTATCCAATATCTCAATCGGTTGTTCAACATAGCTAAGGTCTTCTCTGATCGGGATTGGTTCGTACTTCAAGACATGGGATGGGTCGGGCTAATATTTTCTTAACAATGATACATGAAATTAGTTAGGTGCCTCGATCTCGCCCTTTGGATTTGGATGATCGGGTGGCATGCGTCTCAGGTTTTAGGGAGACACGTGACTTTTGACATCGCTCTCTCGAGAACCTTGTTCGAAAACAAGGGCAGGTATTACCAATCGATGAGAGAGAAAGTTAAGGTGGGTTCGGGACTTACTTGGGTTGGCTCGCGTGCGTGCCCTCTTAGATCACAAAGAAAGCCCCCAGTAATAAAACTAGTTCGGAATCGCCTCCCTTGGCTTGTATTCTCTTGTTTTCTACAGTCACACACATATGATAAATATTATAAGACAGGTGGACACCTTGCCTCTTTGGTTAACATACACAAGCATGCACATTCAAAAGAAGAAGAGAAGAATGAGAGAAGAAAGATGGGGGAGAGAAGAATTTTACCAGGCGGGAAGATCAACACAGTGACTAAGCTAATGAGTAATTGGCTTGACGTAGTAGTAAAACGGGCTCGGTAACTAAGACCAGCTCAACAGGATTACTACTAGACATCAATACTGATACTGACTAGCTAAACACGATGGTTAGTCTATCGTGGCAATAAAGCGGGCACAGTAATTCCGGCACAACAACATTACGGCTAGACGACATGACTACCATGATAGGCTAATCTCAACCCCTCTTTAATCAAACAAAAGAATAACAGAAATAACAAATATCATAAAGAAAAAACATAAGAAGATTAAGATAAGTGAAGAAGAGAAAAGAAAGAAGGAGTGGGAAGAGAGAAGAATATGAGGGAAGAGAGAAAAACACAGACGACACTAGGCCTCGCAGGCTGTATTAGGCAAAGACGAGGAAGAGGACTCAGTCGACGCTGAGCGTCGCCAGCTGGGTTAGATAAAGAAGAAAGAGGTAATGCAGTCAGTGTTGAGCGTCGCCGACTGTGCTAGACAGAGAAGATGCAGTTGAAGCTAGGCTTCGTCGACTGTGTTAGACGAGAAGAGAGAGAGGATGCAGTCGACGCTAGGCTTCACTGACTGTGTTATACAAGAAGAGAGAGGATGCAGTCGACGCTGAGTTTCGTCGACTGTGTTGTTAGACAGAGAAAAGAGAGAAGATGCAGTCGACGCTGAGTTTCACCGACTGCATTAGACAGAGAAGAGAGACGATGCAGTCGACACTAGGCTTCACTGACTGTGTTAGACGAGAAGAGAAGGAAGATGCAGTCGGTATTAGGCTTTATGGACTTTGTTAGACGAGGAGCAGAAGGAGAGATAGAGATCAGAAGAAGAGAGAGATAAAGATGAGATTAAGGGAAAGAAAGAGAGATAGGGATGAGAAGAAGAGAAAGAAAGAGAGCTAGAGATGAGAAGAAGATCGAGAGGGATAGGGATGAGAAGAATAGAGAGGAGAGATATAGATGAGGAGAGAGAAAGAGAGGAGGAGAGAAAAAGAGATGAGGAGAGAGAAAGAGGGGAGGATAAAGAAAGAGGGGAGGATAGAGAAAGAGGGGAGGAGAGAAGAGAGAGAGAGAGGGGAGGAGAGAGAAAGTTACCTTACCAAAGGATACTAACCCTTTTCTTCTCTCTCCTCTCTCGGGTTCAGATGATGAAGGTGCCAGTGAGGGATGGTAGGCAGAAGCGGTTGGTTTTGGAGTACCGACTGACTTTGTTGTGCAATTGGTGTGGATTGGAGAGTTTGTGAGGATTGGGTAGATAAAGATTGCAACACCAGACTTGGTGCTGACTGGCTAGGTCAAGCAGCCGAGTCTGGTGTAGGCTAGTTAAATTGGGTGATAGGGGTAGGTGTTGACGAAGTGGAGTTTGATGGAGGTTGAGGGTTTGGAGGTGGTTGGGTATATGGGACTAATGGTAGTCCCAGGAACCTAAGGAGTGTTGGATTGGTTGGTATGTTAGGGTATGGGATGAGTGGTGGACTAAGGTACTTCAAGAGTTTGGGTTGTTGAGGTTTCTACATGAGTGGCTGCAACTTCTTGCCTGACCTGAGACTGATTGGGTCAGCATTGGTCAGTGCTTCAGAGATCTACACCATATGGCATGCTTCATAAGAATGGAAGCTCTACCCTCTTGACTCTCTCAGCCGTTGTTTGAAGTCGAGATCATGTGGCCTTTGGGCTTTCTTGGCCTTGGGATTCTTGTGTCTCTCAAGGAGCTCCTCAATAGTGGGAGGAGGATTTGCGTTGGCTTTAGATGCCAAGGCATCAGTGACTAACAGGAACCCACTGCATGGGCCACCGTCTTTTTCAGTTGCTTTCGATGCCGCCTGCTTGCAACTCTTCAGCTCTTTGTCAAGAGCCTCGAAGTCTGAGAATTCGAGAGTTGTACCTGTAAAAGACGTGTTAGCAGAGGAAGAAGAAGGGTTGAAAAAGTCGGGGATAGAAGATGGGGGAGAGGTTTTAATGTCATCACTCAGATTGGACCAATCCTGGTAGCTTTTAACATCATCATCAGAATTGGACGAGTGCAGGGAATCTTTTAAGTCTTCACCTTGCTTGGACCGTTGAGGGGTGCTTTTAATGTCGTCACCCTTATTAGACATGTTGGGAACCTGAGCAGAGGAAGACTTTGGAATGGGCTCTTGACTAAAGTGCGGGTTTTGGTTAGTGGAAGAAACTGAGAGGAATCCCGCAGGGTCGGCATCAGAGGAAGGGGCCTGAGGAATTCGATCTCAGTCTGGGGTTGAGGGAGTTTCCTCTTTCGACGAGTGGCCCTTGGTGCTCGTCTCCTTCTACCATTGTCTAAAATGGGCGCAGGTTGACCAGGTTCATGTGGCCTAGGGGCTGGCCTTGCTTGGCGAACAACCTCCCTCTTCATGGATTTGATTCGGCTTCATCCTCGATAGACCTACCAAGGTTGGGAAGTGGAGGGCTCATCAGGATCAGAAGGCTCGGGTGGTGCTCTCTCACAGGAGGTATGTTCTAGGTGACCTCTTGTATTGGCAGCCTGGTGATTTGAACATCAGTCTCGACATAGCGCCAGCGACATGTCTTCCTTGGACTGTCTCTGTGATTATAGCTCGAAAACCGAAGCACCGCTCTTAATCATGACCTCGTGTCTAGTGATAGGAGCACCAAAGGTTTTTAATCCCATGAGCAAGGTGTATGGGCTATTTTTACGACATTGGTGTGATGATCCCTACTTGAAGCATCAGACAAAATAAAGCCTGAAGAATGTCCGGTGGTAGCTCGTCAAGATGGTACACTTGCTTATCTTCTTCTTGAATTGTCACCACGTGAGACGCTTCAGTGGCCCCGAATGACTTCTTGAGACTATCGAGCTGTATTCACTTCTTCTGGATTAAAGCCTCGATGTGATCTTTGAGTGTGAAGCAATCATGACCAGGGTGCCCCAACATTTTATGATAGGCACAATAATTCTTATGGGTGATAAAGTCAGCATCCTCTGGCCTTTTTATCTCCGGCAAGGTGATCATTTGTTGCTCAATCAACATACAGAGTAAGGTCGGGACGCACTCCCTATCAAAGCTATAGACTTTCTTTTTCTTCTCTTCTCAGTAGTCTTTTCCGTAGAGGTTCCGAGGTGGAGGCACCTTATTGTAGGACTGGTGTTTTTGGCTTTCCTGAGGTGTCACCTGAGTAGTTGCAGGGTTCACCCCCTTAGAGAAATCCAGAGTTTGAGGTGAGGCCTTATTGGGGTCCCATATAGTGACAACAACACTGATCACTCCTTTTTGTTGATTGCCCCCAGAATTGGGATGATTACCAAAACTTCGATTGTTTTCTCCATTTGATGATGCGGTTTGAAGTTGTCGTGATGCTTAAGGAAACTCTCTATCCGGACTGCTTTGGAGATCAGATCTGATATAGAGGTCAGGTTTGATGCTTCGACATGCAGGGAGATTTTCAGTCGCATGTTGCGCACACATGTTTGGATTGCATCAATTTCAAGCATGGGATAGCTTGGTGCGCAGCTCGATCTCTCCATCTTGCAATGAACTGATCGACCGGCTCATCTGGGTTCTAGGTCTATGTGAGAAGCTCAATGGCTTGGACTTCTCTTTCGACTTCATAGAAGCGCTCATAGAACAAGTGCTCCATTTCTTCACAGATCTGCACTAAGTTCGGAGGGAGTCGGGCATACCACTTAAATGTCGGCCTGTCAAGACTTTCAACGAACTGATGGAGAGCAAGCCTCCCATCAGCTGTTGTCTCTTGACATGCCGAATAGAAGTGGGCAATATGCTGGTGTGGTGAACTAGTGCCGTTGAAGATCGGTAGTCTCCCCTTTTGATAATTTGGGGGAAACAGGAGCTGGTCAATAAAAGATGGATAGGGCTTCCGATATAGAGCTGTATCTAGCACGCAAGATGTGGTTGACCATGGCATCAATGTCGACCTGAGAGACCTACTAAGAGGAAGAATGGTCATGCGAGGAAGGTGGCTACCTAGGGATTGGATCGGTGGGATGAGGAGAATTGGCTTCCTGCTGAGATGAGTTCCCAGGGAGTAGGGTACTTTCCATTAGCTCTATCTTCTCCATCATTTTATGCATCATGTTCTAAAACCGATTCATACAGTCTTCTTGATCTATAACGTTGACTATTTCTTCAGGGAGATTGATCTCTCGTTCGATCGAGGCCTGCAATATCCGTCGAATTAGGTGTGGCAAGTCGGTCAGTAGGGGTTTGACATGCCTCAACAGAGCTCGAGCTTTGTACGCTGATCGAGTCAGGACTGGTTCATGACAGTCTTGGGACCGCAGGGGCTACAAGGTTGGGTCATCTTCTACAACATTGACTTCCATGCAAAATTTCGGCTCTTCCACCTTAGGCTCGGCTGTGGCTTGTAGTGGGTAAAAGCGATTCACGGCCAGGGGATCAGCAGGCTCGGTTGCCCCGAGTGCCTTGGCTTTTTCTCTCGGCAGTATTCTTATGCCTCGGTCATATTTGGATGTCAGGCTCTAGTGTACTTCTTTCCAGAACGAAGACGGGGACCGTAATTGTAAAAGGTTGTCTTGCTTCACACATGACCAGGCGGTCTCCATGAGGTGCTGCAAGGGATGTGGTCCAAAAACAGGAGTCAGCTTAGACTTCTATCTTGACTTGGGGGGAGACGGGGGATGGAAGACCTCATCACCCAAGGGAACCTTGCCCCGAGCTCTTTTGTGAGCTCTAAAGGTAGGGCCGGTCTGGAGAGGGTACTCTTAGGGAATGCCTTCAATTACCAAGTCTTGAGCGGTTCGTCTGGAGGAGAAGGGATGAACTAGGGAGGAGACAGCTGCCAATGACCTTTCGGTCCGGAGCTTGGAGTTTTTTGTGGGGGTGGTGCATGTGTGCCACTTGCAGAAGGGTTCCAAGTGACCTCGGGTGAGCTAGGGAAATAGGTCGGACCTTAGGAAGCCGATGTGAGGGAATGGCCTTGTGACCACCTCTCACAGAATGAGCAGGCGTGTGCTGGGAGGGACAACGAGGGGGTCGTCTCTCGTGTACTCGGCTAAGCACAATCAAAGGACTGCCCCGAGTAGTACGATATGTATGCAATAGGCATACAGGGCCGGGTCGAAGAAGACCCGAACCTGGACAGTGACTCAAGGCGCCCTGAGGATTGCCCCGAGGTGTGGCTCGAGTGGATAGACCATAAGCCCTAGTGCGTGCATGGGAGGTGGTGGCCTTAGGGCCTCCTCCTCGACGTGTCGAGCCTCTTGCTACAGGGGCCCGATGTGTTAGAAAGTCTTACGGCAACCCGCAGGAGCACTGACAGCCGGACTGCCTTTTGCAGTAGGGGAAGGGGCGGCCTTTCAACTGGCCCGAGCAATGGGACCGGCAAGCGACTTGCTGGTGGCAGGGTGCATGTGGTGTGCGGTGGCTAGTGTGCCACCCATGCAAGGTGCATTGGTGGAGGGTCCACCAAGGCTAGAAGATGGGGAATGAGGGACTTTTAGGTCCCTCCTAGCACCAATCCAGGTCAGGACCTGGGAGTGTGACACAGGGTCGATGCTCAAGAGAAAGGTCGGAAACGAGGTTTGTGGAACTTGTTCTCGAAGCGGACTCAGGGATCATAAAATCCCCGACTAGGACGAAGAGGTTGGTCAACCGCAGAGACATGTGTGTTAGTGAACATCAAGTAGAAGAAAGGTAAGCCAAATAATAAGGATCTGACTATGGAGTAGCGTGTCCCCAGTATAGTCCCCAAGCAGGTTAGATGCCTCGATCTCACCCTTCGGGTTGGGATGACCTGGTGGCGTGGCTTCGATTTTAAGATGGACCCAGGACCTGAGACCGCTCTCTCAAGAACTGTGTAAAGAAGACATGGGTAGGAAAACCAATCGGTGAGAGTGGAATTTGGGTCATGAGGCGGGACTTGCCTCACGTGGGTCTATGACACGCTCGGGCTAGCTCGCATGGGCGCCCTCTTAGATCACGTTGAATGTCCCCCTAGCCTGTAGCCAGTTTGGAATCGCCTCCCTTGACCTGTTTCTTCTTACCTGCAAACAAATACACATTAGAGTATAAACAAGTGATGCAATGGTTGTATAATAGTATGATGCAACAACCTTCAAAATTATACTATGGCCATTTGTTTTATTTAAAATTTGAAATATACACTCTTTTCATTCTAATGAACAATCACAAAAAATAAAAATTTGAAAAGACAACCTATAAAGTATTTTTTTTAGTACAATTACCATAGGCCGTTCATTTTGGTGAGATGCTTAGATCTAAACCTTAGAACAAATTTTTTTTATTTCCAAATTTTTTGGATGGCTTTATTATCATTAGATGAACCATGTTAAAAAAGAAAGAAATGATTTTGAGTTTATAAGATTAAGATCTTGAAATTCACCAAAGAAAGATTCGTTGTTGGAGGGTCTCATTTCGACAACATCTAGAATTTAAATCAAATATTTTCTTTTTTTGGAGTGATTATTGAGATAAGAGAGTGGGTCAGAATTTTGAGTCATACAAATACCACAAAACTATTTTGTGTCGTTGCAATACAGAAATCACTTCTCATGAATTTATGTGGTGCACCTTAAATTGGTCAACCTTAAATAACCATTGGCGGCTTAAATTGCACATCATTAAGCAATCATTTCCTCCCCCACCCCACAAAAGAAAACAGAGAAAAAGCCATCTTCTGATCTTCAAGTAAATTTGCCTAAATGTTCTGTGCTTTTTCCATACAAATTATGCCCTTTTGAAGAGAGAGAGGCCCAAATCAGCCAGAGAAAGTTGGTAAAATCGACAGAGAAAGAGACCTTGCTAGGATCCTTGTCACAATGGTATTTTTATTGTTCTGATGCATTATTTCATTTGATGTGCATTATCGAATATAATCTACTATTTATCGATGCTTTTGTTTTTTTTTTAGCATGGATTGGGCCCCAAATTGCATGATCTGCTGATGGATTAGTGGGACTTTTCTGGTTTCTCTTAGTTTGAGAATTTGGGTTTGTTTCTTCATGCATGTTGTGATTGGTCACAGATGAAGTCATTGTTGTTGGGCTTTATTTTATCTGGTGAAATTTCAGCTTGATATTTGCATTGGTTGGGTTTGTACCCTTTTAGGGATCAATTCTATGTTCCTTCTCTCTTCCCCTGCAAATATCCTGTCATCTGTTTTTACTGTTTTAGTGATTGTCATTTTCTTTGAATTTCTTTTTTTCAGTGCTGTGGATGTTTTATTTATATAATTTTGTATCTTTTTTAAATAAATCATTGAGTTCAGGGCTGGATGTTTGTTTACTGTTCCTCTTTCTCAAGAATGTCTTCTCCTGTGTTCTCATCCCTATTCGTTTGGATATGTGGATACATTCCTCTAGTTTGTGGTTTGTTAGCCCATCTTATTGAATAGAGAGATTTTATCTATGTGCCCATTCATGACAATCAGCCGATACGCATTTCACTTGATGGGACCATTGTACATGCGCGTTTCATGTATGAGTAGTTTACAGCAGCTATGATACAGGGCCAAGAGAGAGATTCAAGTATTAAATAATGGCAGAATGATAAGTTAACTTTATTTTAGTTCATATAGATTGCGGAATCTTATAAATAAATCTTAGGGGACATAGTTTTGTTGAAATTTATTTATAGGGATACATATACTTGGGAGAGAAATAAATGCATTTACTGAATTATTCACAGTTTTCCTTTTTCTTTGTTTTTTTTTTGTTTGGAGGGTTGTGATTTCCCTTCAAAAGATCAAGGGCGTTGATTGTCTTTGGCAACAACCATAAACATACTTACATTATTTAATAATCATTTAATAATATAATATTAACATTTATCTGGGTATTTTAGGTTTAGCTCTTGCATGTGTGTGCATAAGTAGCTTTACATAGATATGCATATAAAAATGTGTAATACATATTAGACGTGCATTAAAGGTTACTTTTTTGTGGTTATGACATGGATGTTTTTAACATCCAGTACTTGCATGCTTAACACTCAGCCGTTGAGCACATGGACACATTCATGTCTATTTACATAATATATTCACAATTTCATACAACAGATTTATGTACATTTAGTTATATATTAATATGCACGGATATAAATTCAGACCAGTACCTTGTTAATCTACTTACATTTCTGTTCTCACATACCTACATAGCAGATCTAGACACATACTTACATAACAGTGCAACCAGCTTAATGCACAAGGTGCCTTCATCACCCGCTTGTGCTTGCCAGGTCAATTGTTCTTTCTATGGAATGTGGTTAAGGAGCTCCTTAACATTATCACAATTCTTATAATGTGAGTACTATGGTTATTTTCCCTTTGAAATTAAAAAATCTTGTCAGTGTGCCACTTTTGATTTTGTAAGCTACTTGACTTCCCAAGGAATTTGCTCCATGTAAAAGCATCCTCAAATTTGCATGCTCAGGGTAAGGTCCTCCTGTGTAGTTTGCAAATTGTGCTCTAATAATATTTATAAAGGTAGTGAATGCGGCTATCTGCGTATTAAGGAACTCATAAGGTGGCGGTTGACTGGAATTGGGCCTTGATGGAGAAAGGGCAGGACACTCTTATTATTGTACTTTCTTTGTATGCTGGCAATTAGATTCTCTTGATTTGTATGAATTCACATGATTTAGAGCAACCAATGAATTACTCAAAGACACAAAATGTCTGGAGAATGAGACCTCTTATAGTGTTGAACACCTAAGGTCATCTCATATATTCCCCTTCAAGCATTTTTTTCACTAAGGTTGGTTTTTTTTGGAACCTGAAGTAGGAGACTGTAAGCAAGGTGACTTGATAGTGCCTGTGATAATCTTTTGCCTTAATGAATATGATCACCAATGAGTATGATCACCACAACTCCTTTTGAATCTTGATACCACAAATACATTATTCATCTGCTCAAACTATTGCCTATTTTGAGTCCATAGAGTTCCCTAAGAAGTGTGACGTGTGCCAGAATGAGAACACAGAGGGGGTTTCATGTGAATATCTCCCTAAAGATGCCTGTGACTAAATGCATTCTTCCCACCCATTTGAGGTCGGGGATTCAGATTAAACAACAAAAATTCTATCATTATTAACTATATCTCCTTTCATTTCATCTCTCAATATTGAGAATATCTCGTACATTAATTGCGAACCTAAGTTTCGTGACCCCAATTGCAAACTTTTGCTTCTAAAGTATAAGCTAGAGAAACCTAGATTTTATTTGCTTCTAGTGCATGCTAGTCTTCTTTCAATGCTTTCTGTAAACTAGTAAAGTGGACGTTTTGGAGTTAAGTAGGTAGGTATTTATTCAAAGATACATGAAACAAGAACTTATTTTTTGAGTTAGAGCAAGTCTTTTGAAGCAAATGAACTGGTGGTCCAAAATGATAAGAAGCGAAGCAAACTTGTGACGAGAAAGATCTTACTATTTCACCTTTTCTTCTAAACCCTTAAGTGATTGATGGTGCACAGAACAAAATTAAGACAATTGGTGTTCGTGGTGCCTCTATAGTGGTTGAGCAATATCCATGCGTTATCCATGTTGGTTATGTAATATGACTCCTATAATTGGATACTTGCTGAGGATAGCTTTTTGTGCATCTTGTAACAATTGGAAATTCATTCTCCTTCATGTGGTTTGTAATCAATTTGAACGGCCTCTAATTCTTTTCAAATTTAGTCATACATGACATTCTTAGAGAAACAAGGAAAATAATCGTCCATAGTTACATTGGGCATAACTCACCTGAGATAAGGATTGTGATTCATGAATCAACCAATGAAATTTCTGGATATATATCTATTTCAAAAAGGTTGTAGCAGATAAACTATTAATTCAATAATGTGAACTCCTGTGTGGTTTGACTCTTGCCCTTCCATTCCTGTAATGGTGGAAATCCCTCAACAAAGGATACGGGAATATTTTCAATATCGCAAATAGTTGTTAAGGCGGCTTCCACTCAAAACACTCATGGAACATGAGACAAAAATGATAGACATCAAAGTGTCATCATTCTATGTCTATGCTTTATTATGGCTACTCCACCTTGTTAGCAAATCTAAGTGTGGATGTATAATCAAAACATAGAAGTCAATTTAAATAATCTTCCAACTTCCATAGCTTTATCTGCTGCCCAACTCATTTGAAATGGCACAGGTGTGCTTGAGATTGTCTATAAACCACCATTCGATATATATATATATATAGGAAAAGTATACAATGAGACCGTTTACCTTTGGTACAAGGTGGTCACAATTAATCTTGACCATTAGATGTGAATTTGGATGGCTACATTTATTTCATTGACCAAGCTCAAACTTCAAAAGAATTTTTCTCGAACTTTGTGACACATCCAAGCTATCAGATTTCACATTGGATGGTTGTAACTAATTGTAACCTCCTTGTATGAAAGGTAAATGATCTCATTGTATACAATCCCATATATATATATATGGATATGGGAGGGAGGGGAGGGGAGGGGAGGGACGGAGTGAGAGAAAATGATTTTATATATGAATTCCTATTTTCATGGAATAGCAAGAGAGATGATGAAATTCATTGAATAGGAACGGATGGATTCTTTTCCTATGAGAATGGACAAACACACGAAATAAGAGAATTATAAGGTAGTATAGATTTTATTGCATTCGTCGCCGGTTTCCAGCATTAACTGATGTCTCCGATATAAAAACACTTTTAACTGATGCTACCCCTCCAATTAGGCAACAACAACAAAAGTTTCATGCCATTGTACTAGCTGCTCTCTCTCTCTCTCTCTCTATATATATATATATATATATATATATATATATATATATATACATATATATTCAACACCCATAGGAAAGGTTTTTGCCTTCTTACTAGAATATGTAGATGACATTGTGATTACTGGTGATGATAATGTAGTTTGTTAAGATTTTGGAGGAGAGGTGTAAACTCATTGCTTTAGTTTCTTTACACCTTCAGGTACATAAATGAACCCATTATGGGAATGTACAATAATATCCTTGATCAAATTATACCAATGCCAAATAACAATTAATACGTATTTATATCAAAACACTCCCCCTCAAGCTGACATGGTAATATGGAAATCTTGTCTTTATAATGGGAAATTTTCTTCTTGGTAAGAGCCTTTGTCATAATATTTGCAGCTTGATTTGAAATGTGTTGTGTTTTGTAAGGATTTCATCATCATCGACAATATCTCTAATTTAGCGATGATTGAGACCTAGATGATTGGTCTTCCACGTATTATTTAATATCTTGATTTCCCTTCGATTATCACAAACCATCATTGTTGGCTTCTCTTGAATGCCCAGTTTTGAAAACCGTTTGCATAACCGCATAGCTTCTGATGCTGCAAGAGACATGGATCTGTACTTTGTTTCAATGCTTGATTTGGCCATAGTATTTGCCTTCTTGCCATTCCTAGTTAAGTGCTCTTGGGGAGCCTTGATTCTAAGCTGGATGGACCTCGATCCAATATATTTTGTCATTCAATTTTGGACCACTTTGGATCATGCTATGCTTATATTGGGATCACAGTCCCTTTAACTCAGGGTGTAAGGATCTTGATCCCTATCCTACAGAGCTTTGTGCGTCTCTCTATCCCACGGTCTCAATCCCGATTGGGGGCCCAATCATGGTAACTATGATTTCCAGTCCAATATGCAAAATTATTCAAGCAATTCCAATGCATTTTTATTTTTTTGAGATGGAACCAAGCTTCCTGAAAATCCATATACTTCTATGCCAAGGAAATATTTGAACTTTCAAAGGTCCTTAATTTCAAAAGATGCATGCAACTTTGCATGTAGATTCTCAATATCCAACTTGTTGCTCCCAATAATGATCATGTCATCTATATATAAGAGTATGAGGGTTTTATCTGAGCTCCATTTGTCGATAAAGAAGAATTGTCTGCTTTGATTTCACTGAATCCCTCCATTTTATTGACCTGTAAGAATTTATCAAACTAGGTTCTTGGAGCTAGTTTCAATCCATATATTGCTTTTCTTGGTTGACATACACATTGAGGAAATTGTTGTAGACAAAGCCAAGAGGGCATGCCATAAACAATGTTCAAAAAATCGGATGCAGCCGCCTAGGCGGTTTGTGGACCTAGCAGCCTCGATGGTCAGGTGCCCGCCCAGGAGCAAAGACAGGCCAGGCCCCTAAGCAATTCAGCAGGCAGAGGTTCACGAACTATATCTTTTGAATTTGCAAATAATACAAAACGTTGAAAATTTTTTTGATGTCGAAAAAATCTCAAAATCTAAGTTTTCAAGAGTTTATCTTTTTTTTTTTGAGGGAAAGTTTTGGAGAGTTTTTCTCTCTCTAAAATCGACAAAAGGGTTTTTGGGGGACCAGAATGCTCCCCAAAATGCCTTTCCCCTCTTTTAATGGGAGGTGGTACCCCAAAATACCCCTGGTCGAGGGCTTTTTTTGCCCTTGGCCAACCTGCATTGAGGCGCTTCCTAGACGCAAGACGTCTAGATGTTTTAAAATGCGGCTGCATCATACAGTATGCGCTAGGAGGTGAATCACAAAATAACACATAAGTGCTTTGGTGGGATGCGACCCATCGCACCGCATATGCATTACATCAGCGTGATAAAAAAAAACCCTCAAAAAGGGGTATTTAGGTAATTTTCCCCAAAAAGGGGAGAAAAGGGTTGTTTTTTTGGTGGGGGGGGGGGGGGGGGGGGGGGGGGGGGTGTATTATATCCCCAAAAACAGCCACTTTCGTGGCTTTTTCTTTGTCAAATTGCTTAAAAAAAAGAATGGCGGAAATTTTTTTGATGTTGAGCTACGCGTAGGGGCTAATGAAGAAGTACAGCCCAACACTAGAACACAAAAGAGTAAAAGCTCAGTTCAGGCCCATGTTTGTTCCAAAAGTCGAGGAGGAGGAGGAGGATGAGGCTGACTTCGAGGAAACTGAGGAAGAAGAAGAATATGTGGAGGCTGCCGAGGATGATATTGATGATGATGTTGCACATGGAGACTCTCTAGATAACTTGTTTAATAAAGATTTGAGATTTAGACTTGAGACTTGAGAAATGACGATGATTTGTGTTGACTTTTGAACTCTTCAATCTTCATAGACCTTTAGTTTGTAACTTTAAAGTTTGCAGTTGTGAATTTGTGATATGTTTTTTGAATGTTTAAAAATTATGATAATATAATGTCGTCTAAGTTCTATTGTTTTCTATAAAGTAAGTTTCAAGTTTCTAGTTTCTACTTTCTAATGTCTTCTATGATCTACGAGGGGATGGTGGATACATAACCTTCGACAACTGATACGTTTGGAGTTAATGAATAAATTGAATATCTACTCTCACATAAATCATTTTCATATTTTTTTGATGCATTAATCTATTTTTGAGTTTTTTTAAAATATTTTATATATTTATTGACCTCATTGGGGTGATGCACCTGCTTTTGGACTGCATTGAGCCGCATTGCTGCATTGGGACCATACCCCACATTTTAAAACATTGGGATTAGCCCCATAAATGGTGAGAAGTAATCATTGTCAGTGTTGATGGAATGTAGCACATGTATACCTTGTGGTTCGGACCATAGTTGTTGGAAACGCCTGGGAACTCGAATTGTTTTAGGAACCGGAATTGTGGATTCGCGACTAGCTAGAAGATTCCTGTTTTAGGAATCGTTGTTTGTACAATAGGAATCGTTGTCTGTACAATAGGAATCTCTTGGAACGAGATTCTTAGTTTTTGAGAATCGTGTTCTGATCAAATAAATCCAAGTTTCATCCACATATGGAATCAAGATTTCTGCCTTGGAATCGTGATTCCTATCCCCCTAGAATCGACACTCCAGGAGTCAAGATTCATTAATATGAGGAATCGAGTTTTCGACATCTATGGAATCGAGTTTCTGACATATGTGAAACAAAGATATGTTGTTGTTTCCAAACGTGATTCTAACATATTTGGAATCAAGTTTTTGAAGTATATGGATCAAAGATCTACGACAGTTTGAGATCGAGATTTACAGTTATATGGACTATGGAATGCGTTTGACGACCCCTACCAGGAATCGAAGTTTCATTTTTTATGGAGAAGGAAGCCACAAGCACATCTTGAGCCTCATCAACTTTAGAACCTATATTGGATGTTTCTTATTAGAAGGTTTCCCAAATTTTAAAGTGATTGTGTTGACTAATGAACTTATGGTGATTATATAGAAAAGACAAGTATTTCTAAATTGTGATTGTGACTTCATTATTATAAAGACAAAAAAGGATGATTTCTACGTCATGGTTTTACTTTTAATTGTATGTTGTATTTACCAGTTATATTTTCAATTTAAAGTAAAGGCCATCCAAGGTGGCACAAATAAAATAATGAAACTGTACAATCTCTTGAAGCATTCGAAAGAAGATTTTTACCCCCATTGATGTAGAATCAAGATTTAATCATCGCTGGAAGCCAGATTCAATATATTTGGGAATGTCTACCCACAATGGGTTCAAGTTTCTAAAGATTTGTTGGATCGAGATTCCGAAATTAAAGAATCGAGTTTCCTTGGTTCCAATAAATGGTTTCTAAAGATGTGTTGAATCGAGATTCCAAAATTAAGGAATCGAGTTTCCTTGGTTCCAAAAAATGGTTTCTAAAGATGTGTCGAATCGAGATTTCAAAATTAAGGAATTGAGTTTCCTTTGTTTTGAAAAACAGTTTCCGTGGAGATTTCTTAACAGAAAAGCGAAATCGGGTTTCGGAACGAGAAACGCGAGGTCGGTGGAGAGATTCCGGTAACTATGGTCCAGACTGAAACCAATGAATACTCTTTGATGTGCTTTAGACTGAAGCTTATTACGAAATGAGGAGTCGATGTGCACAACTCTTGTGCAACCAAATACATGCAGTACAGAATAATCAGTAATGATTCCATAGAGTTTATAGTAGGAGTGTATCTTAAGATTATTGATGAAAGGGGGTGATTAATAAGATAGACTGCACTTACGAAAATCTCTACTCACAAAAATGGTGGAACATGAAATCAAGCATCATAGATAATGCAGTCTCCACAATGTTTCGAATTCTCCTTTCAACAACCCTATTTTGTTATGGGGTATATGTACTGCAATGATCGGTGAATGAGACATAACAACGATTTCTATGGAATCCACAGGTGTAAGCCCCCATACATTAGAGTGTATTAAATCAAAAGGCTCATAAGTAAAATTCTCATGATAAATATCACAAAAGAAGGGCAGTAGGGCATGCTTGCCTAACTGACAACTAGTATGTAAACTAAGTACTATTGAATGAAATTAAGCCATCTTTTTTAGAGTCTTAAAACTCGGATGGCCAAGTCGTTCTTGCCAAAATTCGATAGAGAACATAGTTGCGAGATGGCATTGAGTGGCTATTGTGAGAGCAAAAACATGACCATCCACCAAATGTAAAATCCATTTTTTTAGCTATTAGCTTCCTCATCTTTTGGTCCTTAAAAAGATCTTGAAGAATTTAAATATGCATTTAAGATCAAATGTATATTGACATACTGATAGTGAGTTCTCCTCGATTTTGGGAATCATGAGAAAGGGATTTAAAACTTTCCCAGTGCATTAGATATTAGAGTTGTGCCAATATGAGATATTGGAAGAGATGATTATCACCAGCTGTGACTAGTAATTGAAAAATTTCCAATCTGGATTGAGAATCCTCAATCTGGATAGTGAATCCCCTAAGTCTGTGTCAGTTAATGGACTGAATCAACGGTTTAATCACTATAAATGTATGATGTGTAACTTATATCACAAAAATCAAATTGTTCTATTGGTTAGAGCATGTGTTTCTTATCCGCAAGGTTTGTGGTTCAAACCCTCTTGAGTGCTCTTTTTTTACAAATTTAGGTTAGAGGTCTTTTGATATGTAAATATATAGGGAAATTATCACATATATACCTTAATTTTTGTCTATTTAGAAAAAAAACTCCAACTTTCATTACCTCGCCCACACCCTTTTTCTTCAATTTTGGGCATCTTTTTACCAAAATAACCTTCACAGTAGTGTATTACTGTGAAGCACCATTATGGTGCTTTAAGTACCATAAAAACTAGCTCATGTTATACGGCATTTTATATACCACAAGGAGTTGAAGTATTATTACGGCACTCGAAATGCCCTAATAGTATCGCACCCTATAAATCCTACTCGAAACCCTTTTCTCCTTTATAGTTCTGTTTGTATTTATCTCTTCTTTCTCTCTAATTCTTTTTATATTTATCTCTTCTTTCTCTCTAATTCTTTTTAATATTTATCTCTTCTTTCTCTCTCGGACGGTTTAGACAGAGAAAGAAGAGATAAATACAAACAGAACCGTAAAGTCCCTTTCTCCTTGACGGTTTTGTTTGTATTTATCTCTTCATTCTCTCTCTAATTCTTTTTATATTTATCACTTCTTTTTCTCTCTAATTCTTTTTAATAATTATCTCTTCTTTCTCTTTCTAATTCGTAGGAGAATGAAAGATATTTAGAGAGAAAGAAGAGATAAATATTAAAAAGAATTAGAGAGAGAAAGAAGAGATAAATAGTAAAAAGAATGAGAGAGAGAAAGAAGAGATAAATATAAAAAGAATTAGAGAGATAAAGAAGAGATAAATACAAACAGAATAGCAAAGGAGAAAAAGGTTTCGAATAGGGCTTATAGGGTGCGATACTATTACGGCATTTCGAGTGCTGTAATAATACTTCAACTCCTTACAGTATATAAAATACCGTATAACATGAGTTAATTTTTACGGTACTTAAAGTACCGTAATGGTGTTTCACAGTAATACGACTACCGTGAAGGTTATTTTGGTAAAACAACACCCAAAATTGAAGAAAAAGGGTGTGGGTGAGGTTTATGAAAGTTGAGGGTCTTTTTTTAAATAGACGAAAATTAAGGTATATTTGTGATAATTGCCCAAATTATGCTATATACAAATTATATCGTAAAAGTCAAATGGCTCTATTGGCTACAGTGCTCTAACCTTCGCCATGAGGATGGAGGTTTGAATCCCTTGTAGCTATTTTTATATAATATATATAATTTTTAAAATTTAAGGAAGGAGGTTTTGAACCTCCGACCTTGTGGATAGCAGCCGTAAGGTCTTGCTGTTTAGGCTCTCTGAAATTGTTTTTAATAGTTAATACCATCATTGTTTTTAATAATTACTATCTTCATATAGTATATATGATATATCACATAATTTTGTTTTTGATCATTGATGCAGTAGATTGGATTCGGGTCGGTGGGTGGGCGATCTACCCCAGCAATCCATTTTTCCAAGCACGTTTTTTTTTTTTTTTTCTTTTCTGTGTGTAGGTCAGTGGGGATTACATGCTCCTATCTGTTTTGGAAAGAGAAGTTTTTTTGAAAGTGTTGTTGACAATGGAGGTTTTAGAATGGGACTTCTACCCATGGTAGAAATGAAACTCAAGATGTCATGTTATGGTACTTGCCACTTTGACCACCTAGCCTTGAGCCCATTCCTCATTTTTTAAAACATTGATTATGACAAAGCACGACCCTGGTAGGGAACTAAATTTTGGCAAGATGTACTTTTTTTGGGACGTGGCTTGTTGCACTAGAGTCAAAACTGTCCTACAGTCAAGAGTGACGGCACTTACATGACGAGTGAGATTGTGCACTTTAGTTGATAGGGGCTGAAAGGAGGTATCAAACCACGGATAGCAACAATCATGAGCCAAATGATTTGATTTACCACATAGTTGGCATGTCATAGTGAGTTGGGATTTAGTGGATTCCATTGATACGAGGGTCCTCAACCTCTTCATTGTCTAAAACATTCACTTCCATGACATCATGTGTGCTCTGTTGTCCATTCCATAAAGAAGGTGCTGTTGGAGCACTTAATTGTGAAGGCAGATGCTTGAGGCTGTGGATTGTGTCTGGTTTGGAGTGCTGATAAACACGATTTCAAAATTAAGAAAGATAGGGCATAAATCTTCAAAGGATTTATACAATCTTTCAAAGGATTTCAAAATAATGAGATTGTGAAATAGAGGAAGTAGCAATCATTTTGTATTCTTCTTCAAGAGCATTTAAGATGAACAAGACTTTATCTTCATTAGATACAGCCTTTTCTATGGCAGCCAGATCATGACAAATCGCCTTAAAGCGTTGAAAGTACTGAGAGCTAGATCAAGACCCGTTGTTACAGTTTTGTAGGTCAATATGGAGGTACATTTATCTGGCTTTTTTATTTTGCAGCGAGTAATTTTGCCAATAATCAAGATGTCGAGTAGTAGGGAGACTAGCGTCTCTGTAAGTATGTCTGGGGATATAGAAGCAAACCAACAAGCTGATCTTGGCTTAACCATGATTTATATTCTGGATTAAGTGGACTTATTTCTTGGGTTTGGTCAGTTACTGCCTTTTTGTGAGATACTGTGGTGAAAAAGACCTAGACCCATCAAGTATTCCAGCCATATATTGGCTTCGCATAACCCGAAGAAATTGGTCTTTCCATAACTGATAGTTTGAATGGTCCAATTTAATGGATAGGGGAGTAATTCCATGAGATAGAAAGGATAGTGTGATGTGGTTTCAAGGTTTCAAATAGACCAATAAGAAATTCTAGAGAGGGAAGGAGAGCTTAAAAGTGAGAGAATGTCACATCTTTTGCAGACCAATAATATGTTTGTATTTTGTGTTTAAATGTTGCTCCTCAATATTGTCGAATCTCTAGTTTGTGGGGATGTCCTTTCAAAAGAAACGATTTTGGGCCTTTTACTTCTTGATCTCAATCCTCTTGCAGTTCTTTCTTAAACAGTTGTAGTAGTGATTAGATAAAGAAGTTTCAGTCCGCTTGACATCTGTTTGATGATGGAAATGGAGGGTTGGAAATTCAGCTGCTCACAATTCTTATTCAATAGAAGTTTTGAAGAGAGAAAAACTTGTTGCTTTTATTTCTTCCCCCTTTAGTACATAAATAAACATGCTTTTATTCATCCCTCTTTGGTATATGAATTGACCAATTATGGGAATGCACAATTGATATATTCTTTCCTAATGCAAGTATACTCAATGTCTCATTTCAATTGCTTGCTTTACAGGGCTATGAAATTGTTGGTACTTGAGTTGATATGAAATTGTTGGTACTTGAGTTGAATGTGAAGATCAATTAACAAATGGGAAATAGGTCGCTTGATCCTATACTCTATAAGCAATTACTAGGAACAATGTTGAAAAAGATGGGCCTGGCCCCCCAGATGGGTGCCTACGAACCTAGGCGGCCCAAGCCTAGTTAAGGGGGTGTGGGCCCTTTGGGGTGTTCATAGGGGTAAGTCATGGCCCCAAAACCTCCCAAATGAATCTTATATGTATCATTTTTCAGGGCTTCTATCTGTTATCATGTTCTGCTATTTCAAATTTATATGTGAAATTGGATTGAAACTTGAATTTGAAATGCCAAAACATTATGAGGTTTACTTGCCCCATATCCATACAAAGTTGCATTTCATTTCATTAGTGATTACAGCCAAGATGCCATAGTTCCATCATCATTAATCTTCACCAACATTAGATACTAGCAACATCAACACAAATTAAACACAAACAAAAACAAAAAAAAATTTAAATTGGCAACAGAGCTCAGAATGCATAAACTGATACATTATCAAGACTCAAAGCGTGATGTGACATGTGATAAACTCAAAATGATATTTGAGTTTCATTATCACTGTAAAAAGTATTTGATGATGATACCATCATCATCAGAGTCATCCCCCTCAACATATTCATCTTTATACCTTGCCTCCTCTGAGTTTGCTTCCCCCACTTCATCTTCCTCTCAATCTCATCAACCTCTTTCCTTCCTTTGAGATTTAGATCTAGTGGTCTTCACAGGGCTTACTGGCTTTTCAAAGGCCTCATGAACTTGACTCTAAGTCAAGCCCTCTCCAGGGAATACCTCCTCATCCCCGGCATCAACTAGTGAGTCGCTACTATCATCTGCATTATCAACAACAAGAGCCTCTCTTTCATTGCACTCCTAATAGCGCTCCTTAAACTTTTGATTATATACAAAACAAAGGGAAGGTCGTTTAATCTCTTCTGCTCAAGTCTGTTTCCCTTCTTTTTATGGACCTAGTAGACAATTAAAATTAATAACTAATGGAGTTTAGGGGTAGGCTAGTTAACTAACTAATAACTAGTAACTCATAAGAAGCGATGGTATAATAATATTGCCATTTCAAATGTGCTGAAGTTGCTCGCATCTAGATGAGCAACAAGTCAAATTCATTATATACAGCCATCTGCTACAAATGTGGGGTGCTTCCTCCATGGCTTGTCCACCTTACATAAATGAAAAAATGCAACACATAAGGTAAGTGTATAAGGAAATACTCAAATCACAAAATCAAAATGAGTAAGTTCTAAACTTACCAGGAGAGATCTTGGTCCTCTGCCTTATTGCAAAGTCTGTTCCAACAGACCCCATTGAGAATCTATACTTTTCCAAATCCATTGACGCATTTTCTTGGATATGGAAAATAAGGTTGAGATTAATATTACATTGGTTCATTATGTCCATGAACTCACTCTTATTGTGTATCTCATGATTATTATAGAAATAAGCAGAATTAAGGTAATACCCTGCTAAGTATGGGAGCCTCTCAATCTGCGAGTTCCATTTCTCTTTTGTAATTTTCAAAAAAGGCCATATTTAGCTTCATTATTGCCAAATTTTCTCTTGATTTCATCCTTGGCAACCTCCATTGCTTTATAAATGTCACCCATTGCATGTTCCTTCTCACTAATGGGCGTAAAGCACTTCTAGCAAACTGTACCCTATTCCAAAATCAAAAGTGTAAAGCAATACTAACCACTGCTTTCCCATCTGACCTCTTGGCCCACTTTCTTTTGGTCCAATATTCCTTTTTGTCTTTACATTCCTTAGTGTCTTACTAATTGCCTCGAGCATGAGGTCTATGCAGCGTGGCGCACAAGGCAACCAAAACACACGGTCTCTTGTCTGTCAATAAATGAGCAGACACTACTTGGACCACATGATCTTCCCCCACCTCTTCATATGCTAATCCACCAAATCACAAATGAATCTCCCATCATCAGTCTTGTTAGATGCATCAATGGACCTCAAGACCATTGGCCCTAATGGACAATTCACCATCAAGTGCATAATACTTCTATTTCTCTTCTCACTCCATCGATTTAGTCATAATGGTGTGTGCAACCATATGTCCCCCATTCGTCCTTGTGGGTCTTCAAAAAATTATTCTGAGCTCCACCTCCTTTCTAAGCAATGACTTCATGAGCTTGTAAGTAGCGGGGCCTTATACCCTAGTCTAAATTGACCAACTGCTTTCAACATAGTTTGGAAGCTCTTCAATTTAGCAGCATTGAAGGAAATGCCTGCTTGATAGAACCATCTAGGATATGGAGACACCTTGTCCCCTTGTTCGAGGCCTCTTTTTCTTTGTTCGCATCGGCCTACTAGAGGACCCAAACTCCAAACTCCGGCATATACATCCTATTCTTCTTCCTAAACTCCAATATATCTAGACGCAAGATCTTCATCTCCTTTTTTTGCGTACTCTTTTAGGTTTTTGATCCCTTGTAAGTGCTCTAGCATCTCTGTCCGTACCTCATGTGGTACTTGAGTACATGGGCAACATCCAATCTAATGCCGGCCAAATGTTTCTTTAATCTATTAATATTGACACTATAAGATTTTTTGCTAAAGTTGCACTCCATGTTGTTCTTGTCAATTGATTTGGACAATACCTGTACTTCCAAACCGAACCAGTTTGCTTACTTGAACCAATGAAGACGTTGTCAATTTGTAACGACTTACAACCCACAACTCACCGTATCACCTAATCTATTAACTTGAAAAATGTGCAAGATGAAAGTATTCAATGAAGTAACCCAACTTATGTTTACAAAAAAGAAATTTCAAGTATTAAATGAAGTAAAGAAACTAGAAAAGTTCAGTAAACAATTATGGAAAGCAATCATAAAATGAAGAAATAAGTACGAATTTACAAAACAATATTCTTAAGTATTCATGAAATTAAAATAACTCAAGCACAAATAATATCCATTTGGTTTGAGATTAGTGACTTTCTCTTAAGATTGGGTTTCCTAATATAAAAAGCACAAATAATATCAAATTGGTTGGAGATTTATGACTTTTTCCTATGATTGGATTTCCCAATCTAAAGAAAATTTCAAAAAACCCCAACCAAAATCTTCTATTGAATATGGGAGAATAATCCAAACCCAAACTTGTAAAAACTTCACAAAAAAATAAAAACCAGCAAGGAGAGATAAACAAATCATAACCCATTTTACACAAAAATAGCAAAACCCTGATTCAGATATTGTGATACACTAAACTTTCCAAAGTCGAATTCATACCCCGAATTGGCGACCTTTGGTTGTCCAAAGGCCTCTTTTGCAACTACTTCAAACTCCAAAAAGTATTGGGTAGAATAACTTGCAAAATTGAAAATCTTGGAAACGTTTCTATCTTGAGAAAAATCTCGAAACCACAAGAGTTTCTCTCTCTCTAAAACTCAAAAAGCGGTTTTTTGGTGCCAAAATGCCCCTTAAAGCCCTTTTCACCTTTTGAAGGGGAAAATGATAAAATTGCCCATGACTGGGGGCCTTTTTCCACGCTCGGCCAAGTTACATCGAGGGACGGCCTAGGCAACCTTAAGGCAAGTGCCTAGGGGATGCCTAGGAGCACGCCTTCGTAGGGAAAATATATAAAACTGCCAAAATTACTTTAGTTGCCCCTTTTTTTGTTTTACAACTATAAAATGTTAAAACTTCAAAATTACCCTTGTCTTTTAGCAAAAATATCCACAATACCCTTTTAATGACAAAAATGCCCTTATTCGTTTTGTGAAAATTGAATAATTATAGGGGCAACTATGGTAATTTTAAAAGTTCACATCCCTTTTTAAATATGATTTATAGGATTTTATAGTGTGTTAACAATAAGAAAACCATACACACACACACACATGTATATTACCATATACTTTGCATATGTGGGAGCAAAAGTCCATTTAGTCACTCGAACAAATGACCTACTTAAGCAGATTTCCTTGATCTAAAATTTTTGGGACCCACTTTAGAATCACCAAATGACTTTTCAAAAGAACAGATTTTTAGTCTTGACCACCAAGATCTCACTCTCACTATAAAAAAAATGGAGGGTTTGTGTGCAATCCTTTTAAGTGCCTGAACACCTAGGGTTTTATTGTTTCAAATCTTGGTTGCTGGGTTGTGTATGTCACGTAAAATTGCTCCTAGTTACGGTTATGCGAGAAGGAGCAAATGTACATTCTGCACCATCAGGATTATATACTCCTCCCTACCCACCCAATCTCCCAATATTCTTCCCACCAATCCCCCCCCCCTAGCCAAGGGGATTTCTTTGACCCCAAAATTCTCAGAGTCTTCTCTGTTCACCTGAATGATCAATATAAAAAGTGATTTGGAGCTCATATGGCACTTCAAATAAATTCCCACTCCAATTAAGTGTGTAGGCTGCCTTGTTTTGTGAACCATTGGTCTAGGGTTTTAAGAGCTCAGATTCCCTGTCCAAGAACTGAATGTGCTGTGCATGTGTATGCCTCAATGTAAATTACATATCTTTGTCATTTATGTGTACTTTGTGTCCCAATCTATAAAGAGCCTTGGAAGTACGCCATTATTTGTAAATACCCTTATCTGTATCAACTGCCTATACCCCATATTGATGTCCATTTTAGACAGTGCATATCATGTGATGGATAAACCTCTGGGATGATACATATGTAATTGTTTCAATTGGGCAGTCTTGGTTTGGATAAGTAACCTTTTCTTTTGATTTTTGATGGCAGTGGACAAATGATGGTTCATACTAGTCTCAAGTTTTCTATTCAGAATTTCCATTTTTGCTATGTTTTAACCTTAACTGAGTTCTATTTGATGTGATTAAGTGTTCCTTCTGTGTTTTATGACTGAAAATAATGAAGTTTTGAGGCAGTTTGAAGGCTGATGTAAGTGAGATATTTTAGTCATCCATCTTATGGACCTATTCATCTGTCCTCTGGGAAAAATAATACTGTCTTCTTTATATAATTGCTTCTTTTGTGGATCTTCATATGTATAAAGCAATGGAGCTCTTTTGTCAATCTATTTATGATGATAAGATGGACTGTATTTGATGTTTCTGTCACTGAGCTTTCTTGGTTGTGTCAGACAACCTCACGCCGCCTTGCAGATAGAAAAGTTGCAAAATTCCAAAAGAACATCACCAAGAGAGGGTCTGTTCCTGAAACTACCGTGAAGAAGGGATATGGCTACCCTGTTGGGCCAATTGTGCTTGGCTTTTTTGTGTTTGTTGTCATCGGTTCTTGTATGTTCTATCATCCTTACTTCTATTATTTGATCTTTGAATCAAAATATTCTTTGTTTTGTCTATTCTGAAGTTTCTATCCCATTCTCTTGCTCTGCATGACTAGGAATCCACCCACTGGGATATTCTTGTGAGATGATTTGAGTAAAACTAACTGTTAGGGATGAATCCTTGCATTTGGTGTCATATGAAAGTACACAGTCCTACTGAAATACCAAATGTGCATTTCCCCTGGTTATTTAGTGGCTTGTGTATGTTTTTGGTTGTACACTTGCAAATAGTATTGAATCTTACAGTAAAAATAAGTTCATGAACAATACACATTCTCAAAATAACGAGTTGAACACATTTCTACCCTTCCCTTTGCAGAAGTGGGTGATTTCTTTTGTTATACATGATTGTGCATTATAAAGAAAACTGAGTCATTTCAATGATGAAAATGAAATGCTATTCTATCCCTTTGTAAGGACCAAATTTTCCTTATGACTCAGTTGACAACCCTTGTTCCATCTTGAGCATTGTAAGTCCAGCTTTGATTGTTCTCTTTAGAAAATAAGGATATGGACTTGAGCAATTGGGAACTCAGTCCCATTTTCTAGGAAGCCCAATGCTTAAGATTTTTAAACTTTGGGGCTAGTTGTGGCCTGGTAGGAACCCTGTGCTCATGTGGTTATCCTGCTTCAGAAACCAGTTCTGTTTTTGTAAGTCATAGCAAAAATTTGTATCCTTAATGCTCACTCTTCCAAAATCATTTTCTTTGGAGTCTTTGGCAACTAATGTTTTGGATCGTGATGTTTAGTTACGTTAGTTGTGATAACATTGCAACTAAGGTTAGGAGGGCTTTAATGCCCTCACAAAATGTATGGCACTAGAATACCCTTCATAATGACACTAGAACACCCTTAATATCAATAGAAATTTTTGTACACCTATATATAAGTTATAGTTAAACATTCCTCATCAAAGCATGAAATACTTCATCATAACATGGTCAAAATCAGTGCTCCAAAGGCGGGCTACCCAGCGCCTAGGCGGCCGCCTAGGGGGTCCAGAGGGCGCCCAGGTCTAGGCGGCCAAAATAGGCGGTCTGCCCTTGGGCGGCTGCTTAGGCACTAGGGCACTTACTTAGGCGGGCGCCTAGCGCCTAGCCCTGGGCCTAGGGCTGGCACCCCACCTAGGGGCAGGAATGCACCTGAGGGGTATTTTTGGGTTCTTTTTGAAAAATAACAGGGATAAAGGTGGGTTTTAGGCTCATTTGAAACATAAACCCCATTAGAAGAACCCATTTTTTAGAGAGAAAAACCTCAAAAAATTTGATTTTTATGATTTTCATAGGATCAAAGGGTTTTTCAAAGTGATGAGAAATCGATATGAACATCACCCGTTGAGATGAGATTTAGTTTTTGAGGCTTTAGAGCCTATTAGAGGGTGTTTTAGAAAATTTTGACATTAGAAAATATCTCAGAGGTGGAAGTTTGGAGATCGAGCAATTAAAGTTAGTGAAAAATTTTATTTTTTTAGATTGCTTGTATTAGTTTGAGTTGTCCAATTGAAGTGGTGATCCGGGTTGGAAATATTGCTATAACTCGAAACCTTTGGATAAATATTGCATGAGATGCAATTATTGTGAGAAGGATACGCATGGAGGCACAAACGGGTTTAAGAAACATCTTGCCAGTATTAAGGGGAAAGTTGCCCTTGTAAAAATGTTCTTGAAGCTATTCAAGAGGAGATTAAACAATATATGAGTTCAATAAAACACATACAAGAATAAATGCCTTGTCATTTGGAAAGGTCTATTTCATGTTCTACTAGAAGAGGTGATCCGGGTTGGAAGTATCGTTATAATATGAAACCAAACGATAAAAATTATTTAAGGTATAATTTTTGTGAAAAAGGTACCAATGGGGGTATTAACCGATTTAGGAAACACCTAGCCAGAATTAAAGGGAATGTTGTTTCTTGTAAAAAGGTTCTTGAAGCTATTAGGGATGAGATCAGACAATATTTGAATTTAGTCAAACCAAAAAACGAAGAAAATGAGCCTTGTAATATGAAAATATCTTATCCAGGTTCTTCTAGAAGTGGTGATCCTGGTTGGAAGTATGGTCATAACCCGAATCCAAATGACATGATGATGATTGAAGACATTTGACACTTGGTGTTGAGTCTTAGACTGTATATTTTCTTTTTCTTATTTTCTAGTTTCTACTATCTAATCTTATGTGTCTGCTTGTATCATTGTATACAAATATGGATTATGAAACGATATGAGCTATGGAGCATGGAGTATGGTCTATTAAGTATGGATTATGGATTGTACCTGTATTACTAATTTACTTGTTACTATTATATATTTTTTTGCGCCATTAAAAATGACAGAAATTGCAAAGAAAAATCCCAATTGAGATTTAACATATTTGGATTTTATTTAATGGATATTGCTACTAAAAATGATTAACATTGATCAATAATGGGTGTCTAAACATCCCAAGAGCACCTTGCCCAAAATTAGCCAAGGTCTGCATGGGGATATTGCTTTAGGCTATAGATGCTCTCCTTTCAAGCCAAAATATTTCAGATTTTGTCTTATGCCTCTTGGATGGAAGGCAAGTTCTTCTAGCTCTTTGGTTGAAGCGAACTGAATGGCATAATGGTGTGGTATGGATGGCCTTTACTGAAACCCTCATGACTTACGTCAGGAGTAATGGATGTGTGTAACTCAACCAAATTGTACCAAAAGCCCTCTTGGAGATCGTAAGGTTTTGCCTTGCGATTCTTAAGTAGAAGTAAAAGCCCTCTTGAGCCAAACAGCCTGATGTTCTTTGCCTATTTTTTTGATGAAAAAGAGCACTTGACCTTTGCAAGAATGATTTGGGGGCCATTAGTAGAAAAATGTGGTCAAATTTGGTCTTGTTTTATTTGGAGGGGCAGGATAGTTGACATTGTACTGAAAAGATGTGTGAAACTAGGCATTGATCTCTTGTAGACACTGCAAATGCCCTGAAGTTAGATATGTTCATCCATAATGATAATGTTTATCTTTATCCGAAAGGGGCTACGAGTAGAAGATACTATGGTGGAAGGATTTGGGTGGTGGCAAGAAATATGAGGTGAAACGGACCATCCCTGCTTTAAAGGTTACTTGGGTGCCTTCTACTCTTCCCTCCCACGTTGTGTAGATAAGCTTGAGAGAAGCTTTTGTGGCTTTGTTAGTAGAATGGCAACAGGTGAAGACTGGCTCCTCAGAAAAGCTAGTATCTACCGTTTATTGCTATGGTTACCCTCATTATGGCCACTTTATTTCACATCCCGATACACATTTATGTTAATGTTCTAAACATCTTGGAATCATGGATAGATAAAAAATTCCCAAAGGTTTCTTTGTGGCCTAGAGAAAGCGAGGGGCATAAGTTTCACCTTTTAAATGAAGAATGGATATGCAAGTGTACATGGGGTTAGATTCAGAGTTGGGAACATTGGGGTAGAGGCTCTTAAGTATGGGTCTTCTTGGACTACACTTTTAAATATTCATGACAATACTAGTATTTTCTCTCTTTTCAGTGAAACAAATAAAAAAACAAATTATTTAGAATACAGGAAATGAGTTGTTAATGTGTTTGTTTATGTTCAAGCCAATGTCTCAATTGGGACTTCTCTTTGCAGCCTTGAGGTTGTGTTTGCAAAGCAGCTTACTTATCAAGAACAAACAAAAGGTTATCTGTCCAAATCCAAATATGTTAATGTATAGCAAATTAATTATATAAAGAAGAGAAAAGCATTATTGCTTGATGTGATGAAGTATTTTTGAAGTGAAATGGCAGTCATATTAATGAGTTAGTTTATCAGAAAAAAGAAGTATTCGAGAGTCATAACCTGTTTGAAATGATAAACTCCCATATTTATTGTTGGCCAATGGAAATGAGTTCATGTTTGTTTTCAGTTTATAAATGCAAATTTGTTATCACCTTAGACTTGTCAAAAAGAAGAAATTAGATCATTGCAGAGTTCATCTAGTTTGTTGCAGTTGATTTTCGTTTTGTCTTGGCTTTTGGACAGCACTGTTTCAGATAATCAGGACAGCAACAAGCGGCGGTATGGCCTGAGTAATGCAGTTTCTAGTGAAGGTATATGAAGAAGAAAACGGACTGGTGAAGTTCTACTCCATGCCTTAAAAATTTTCATGCTTTTGGAGAGAAGAAAATGATGGTGGTTAGAAGAACTAATTTTTCATGTTTATGTACATCAGTCTTGTAGTAACTTATTGTCTCAAAAAATAAATGGTGTCTTCCCCTGGATATGAAAGTGTTGTGGTAGAAGGAAATGTTCTGTTTCCTCAGATCGTATATTAATTTGTACATCGTAGTGTAACTCTCAAACTGTCGCCAAAAGTCCCAAACTCTAACAAATATTACTACCACTGCACTGGTCTCAAACTTCAGTGTGTGGGTCCTTTGTGGTATCTCTCTCTCTATATATCTGATAACATTGTGAGTGCCCATTGCTGTTATGGGTTTTGTCTTCTTTAATCTACTGCTGATCAGATAAAGGAAGAAAGTATGTCCAATATGAACGATTTCAGTCTCTCCAATATGAACGATTTCAGTCTCTGGTTCCATTATACATAATGCTGGTTTCTGAAAAGGCCTTGCAGAATTTGAACCAACAACATGAGAGAGTGGGGTCACAGGGCCCAAGCCCAAGTCTGGAGATGCAGCCTTCCTGGCTCTTAGTCTCTTCCATAAAAAAACAACCAAAGAAATCCTAAAGATGAACTTCGTCATTTCGTTCCCATGTTCACTCTGACAATGAAGCAGGTCTCTTTGGCTTCAACGCCCTAGTTAAAGAGGATCCACCCTCCATGCTTTTTGGTGTGAGATCTGTGAGAGTTAAGAGGGGAGCATGTCTTCCAGATTTGTAAAGCCATCCTCTCATATATGTGAAGCACAGTGAAAAATCTCTCATATATGTGAAGTACAGTGAAAAATCTCTTTCTACCCAGTGACCTCATTATTTTTGCTCCACAGAGGGAATGTATAAAGATCTGAAGCCGTCCTTTAAGTTCTCATATGGGTGAAGCCCAATAAAGGATACTTCCTTTCACCCTACCCAAGTAGCTCTAATATTCCTGCCCGCATCTAGGGATGCATGTATATGTGAAGCCATCAATTCGGATCTCCAAGGCCATTATTTCATGTCTTTGAAGCACATAACTAAGATTTGTGAAGCATAATGTCATTTTCTCAGTTCTTTGAAGCATAGATCTATAACCTTGCTTATCTCTCAACCATTGCACTCGCTCTCCTTACTTTTGAGAGGAGAGAGTTCGCCTAATCAAAACTCTTTCTCGAGCATGTATCTTCTCGAGTTTGTGCTCTACTTGGTTTTCTATGGAACAATGGAAGCAATACCCTCTCTCTATCTCTCTTCCCTGCATTTCAAGAACCCTAGGACCGGAGAGCATCATGGGCTTGAGCCCTAGGGAGAGGATACAGAAGCACAGATTGATAAGCTTCTCAAGAACTCTTATAAGCAAATACCCATAAGCCTAACTGTGCCCTCGGGCCTTGCTTAACTATCTCTCCACCATTGCCAACTCGGCCCTCGGACCTTTGACCCTATTTGGGTGTGAGGGCTCAAGCTTAATCTAGATTTTTGCTTGGGGGCACACTTGAATTTGAGGCTTCACTTGAGCTCAAGTTCTGCATTTGAGCCCCTCCTCTAATTTAACTACTTGCAACTTTCCGGATCCCTTAGCCTATCTAAGAAATCCCAAAGCTTGGGCTTTTGTTTTTTCTTAGAAAGCACGGAATTTGATCTCTATTTCCTTCCAAGATGGCCATCATTTAGGATATTGTTTCCACGGCTAACTGGTCGAGGAATTGAGACATGTCACAGATTTGAGATTTAGAACCTTTGTGTATCTACGTGATATTTTTTTTTTTGGGTAAACCAGTGAGGGGAGAATATGCTTACCTGATTTTCATTAATAATAAGAAAAAAAAAAGACAATTTATAAATTTACAACCCTAGAATAAAGCAATTGTGCCACATCATGAAATAGTGCAACAGATAAAATCTGGCGGTCTAGATCACCAATCTGTGCATTGTGGCCATCATGGTAACTACGGGATTCAGTAGTCTAATACCGTCTATATGTAGAGTTTGGTCACCTGCAAGTTGTCTTCTCTCTCTTCTTTAATGTTAATGATGGGAATGAAGGGCTGCTAGTATTCTATATTCTCTTTTAATTGCTACTCTTAGAATGTTATGTGTCGTTTGGGACCTTGTATATATAAATCCTGGGTTTTTCTCAATACCTAGTTTTGTTGATTATAGTATATATAAAAGTGGTTTTTGAGCACAATGCTGTTTGGTTGGCTGCTGGAAGAACCCTATATATATATATATATATATATATATATATATATATATATATATATATATATATATATATATATATATATATATATAAAAGTTTGTAGTTTATCCTATTTGGCACCATGAAGATGAAAACCAGGTTTCATCTATTTGTTGGTAGTGCAGTTTAGCCGTTTATTCTATAAGTAGAGTTCGTACTAATACATGGCAAATTAAATTTCATTTTTGGAAGAAATTATCAATAATGTAAAAAATAAATTAAACGGTTCGGATCATATTTTTTGATATTTTTATAGATCGAATTATGATCCTCTCTCTCTCTCAATGTATACGACCCGTATTCATCATATATGTAACACTACATTTCATTAGATAACAAACAACTTTACAAGTTAGATAATGAAAAGTTAAATACAAATTCCCTTAGAAGTCCAAAAGTACACTTCATATAGGCACTGATAAGTAGAATACAAATGATATTAATGAAACTAATTTATTCCATAGGCTGTGCTATGCCATGCCCTTGTGAAAACCTAATCCATGAGCTACATAGGAGGCAAAACAACGCCGAACGACTTCCCTTTAGCTTCATTAGCCTATGCACATAAATTTTGTTAAAGGTTCAATAGTTGTCCCAGCATGTGTATTTTTAAAAGTAAAAATTGCACTTGTATTTGAAATTTACTGGTACATACTCATCCCAACTGGGCCCAGTTATTCTCCCGGTACCTTAATCAAACCGGAAACCAGGTTTTTGAAGGAGCTCTTTAATATTCCTATACTTATATACTTCAAACATTTGACTATGTTTTTAAGCATATCTATACGAAATACGGGTCCATATTCCTCACACATGGCGCTGCATATTTCTTTTCAATCCTTCTTTCGCAAGTTTGTAACACCCATTTCTACTATGCCCTTGAACAAAGTTTTGTCATGTTCGGGATTCCATTTGACATAGTTTATATCTTTGTTATTTGGAAGAGTAACACGAACGATGACCATCCTAGTTTTTAAAACAATATACATGAAAATTGCTGAGACTGCGAACATTTATTAGCATTCGGCGTAATGAAAGCATTAATATAGGTAAAATTGACTGAAATAGAAGTTTTCCTAAGAAAAACATTGCAATAGATCAAAATGTATGCACATAGATACGAAAGTTCATGTAACAATGCAATTTACATTATTCCCTCAGGGCCTTAATTAGAAAGAAGAAGATTGTCATAACAAAAAAAATGAACTACACTCCATAAGCATTGCACAAGCATTCTTAATAAAAGAAAAAAAAAACACAGACTACAATCCATAAGCATTCCTCAAAAAAAAAAAAAAAAATGGACTACACTCCATAAGCATTCGAAAAACATTCCTCAAGAAAAAATAAACTGCACTCTAATAATAGAAACATGAAGGACACTCCATAAGCATTCCATAAAAAAAAAAAAAAAAAAAAAAAGAACTATACTCCAATAGCATTCCTTAAAAAATTAGAAAAGCAAGCATTCCACTATAAGCAATCCACAAACAAATTAGAAAAGTAAGTATTCCACTATAAGCATCCACCAAAATCCTACTAATCATTCAAAAGCTAAACATTGAGTCATTGTCTTTAACAAACAAAGAGGAAATAGTTCACAAAATAGTATGAGCATAGTAAAATTCAACAAAGACAAACAAACCCAACCATAAATGTTTTAGTTTCCCTCATGGAACTATCAATTGAAATTGGTATTGTAATCTGCAAACATCAATTCGACCCGATCTTTCCTCTTCTGGTCATTCATGGCGTAAAAAACTTTACACCTTGTTAGTGTCTATGGATTCCATCTTCATGACAGCCTCGAAAATATCTCTCAACACATCTTCATCCTTAGTTGTCGTCATGCCCTTATAGCTTCGGCAATCTCGTCAAGCTTCTCTGTATAAATGTCATCTTTGGCTACTTTCTCTTTTTATTGGTTGTTGATCTACTCACAGCCCTTGACCTCCTGCATTTGATCAACTTTCATTGGCATCCTCGGTGGTCTCCTCTTCATCTCATCCTGTGCCAACAACTCCAATCATCTCCTCCCACATCCATGTCTCTTGAACTTCTACATCCCTATCACAATGGTTGTTTTCTACATCGGCATGGCTTTGTGCACCTCCACCATCAACCACATTATCAACAATAATGATACATAAATCTTCCAAGTAGGGTATGACCTTATCCTGGTACTGCCTTGTAACCTTATGGCCCTACGATACAAAATACCAAAACGTTCAAACCCAAACAAAATAGCCTTCGTAAAAGAATATTTAATATTTAATAATTAATACTTGTAAGTACGTATCCCACACAATGGGATTTGCTGTGACCATGCATCGTGTTGAACCCATCCAAACCCACTTTCATTGGATTGGTTCTTTACGAACTTCCATTGTGTCTTCCAATGCTTGTATCTATTTTTAAGCTAGTCCTTGGTGATGTTCATTGAAGGTTCATAATTGAACTTCCTTCGCATAACAAACCATGCCTCTCTTTGGAAATCCTCCTCTAATTTCTTCCCTAGACTAATTTGTTCTCTTAGTAAGCCAAGGAGCATGAGATCCATCTGTTGGCTCCAAGTAAATTTTTTATTTGATGTCTATTGGCTACTAGTCACATCCATACTTGATTAAGAATTATAAACCACATTTCTATAAATTTCTGTTACACTACTAATCAATATAAATATCATAAATTAGTTGACAACATGCATTGTCTTGTAAACATGCATTGTCTTGTAGAAAATCGGCGCATAATCAATATCCACACCATAAATTACTTGACATTATGAACACTTCTCTGTTATCGAAAGGTATAATTCAATTATTGAACGGTAAGTATACAATATGAAAGCATGTCTATTGTTATAGTTTTAACGATACTAAATGACCTAATTCAAGGATGCACTATAATTTTCCTACATTTTTTGCCTAATATCATATAAAAAATTATCCCAATCATCCCTTTCCCTCTGACCCCTTCCATAAGTAGGATGTCATGGTACACACAGGATTTCCTCATTGCTTGAACTACTATCATCACTAGAACTGTTGTCATCATTATCAATGTTGTCATCTCCATTATCATTGCCATCGCCACCATTTTCGTTATCAACAACCACACTATAAAACCTATTAGGACAATCTTCACTTGAGTTTGAATTGGGAAGGTTGTCGCATAACTCAAAATAGAGAATCGTCCTTTTAAGATCCCAAATATACATTCGACGGCGTTACGCAATGATAAATGACGGAGGTTAAACAATTCCTCTGCAGGGTCGATTAAGTTACTATGGGAAAACTCCTTCAGATGGTAATGAGTGTGGCAATATGGTGCAAGAAATCCTGGGATATTGGGGTATCCAGCATCAACAAGATAATATTTTTCTAATAGAAGTAGAAAAAACAATTGTAAGGGTACTATTAGTTGTTATTCCATCTTATTAATAACAATGCAATACACGTTAGGACAATTAACAGATGAAACATGGAAAGCATCTGTCCTTGACAATGTACTCGATAAAACCCTTGAATTTGTTGCAGATCCCTCCCAACCATCTAAGACATTAGAATTTTAAGTCAAAGGATGTCGATGCCATGACATTTTGGGATAGGAAACCCTTCATGTTACGGTACTTAGCATGCACATCATTGGTAACTGTGACTGGGATGTATGCGCCGTCGATGGCTCCAAAGACATCCTGTGATTGAATATTAGTTCGCATAACAAAAGGGCACATCTAGATTTGTGATGTATTTGACATATGGGATTTCACAAGCATTACCTTAAAATATTATTGAAATCTAGGATCGTTCATAATTTGGGGGGTCTTTGCAATATCATTGGCCTAATGAAGTAACGATGAAAGGCTAATATCGCATTTAGAGATCGGTTGAAATGCCGACTTATTATCTCACCTGAGCGACCAGAGTCACGTCCAATTTTCCTATTTGTTAAGTTGTGACTTATAGTATGCAAGAATATGACTAAGTGTTATTGCACAGTTATCCTTGTAGTGTCCTGCAATAGACCTTTTTCTCGTATTATGTGCACCGATCTCCTATATATTCCCTGGGACATTCATATCTGGTTACGACAATTGATGTCTGTAGTATCGACAATGTCCTCATTTTTGCTTGTAGTCGAGACCCTAATAGGAATTGGTCTATTGATTCTCTTCACTACCATCACACAAGCTACATAGGTACCTAGTAAGGCTGCTTTGCATTTGTTGCTCTCCGTAAGACCATCTTCCATAGTATCCGTGACATTTTCTGTAGACATCCTTAGGGATAGATCCTAGATAGAAGAACGCTCTAGTACAAGGACACCTTCATATTCATTTTCATTCACATACTTAGTACACCCAATAAAGATTTCTCAATGCGAATAGATTCCTTAATAAATAAACATACCATTCAAGACAAACCAACAATAAACTCATGATCAAATCAAGTAATGAATTATATCATAAACATGAGCATGGATTCCATCTATTGATGATTTTTTCAGATAAAACTTTCAACAGAAAAATGTTAGAGAACAGTAACATACTCCATGCTACATTGTATGCTAGAGAACAAACATACCATTCAAGATACACACATGCAAAGGAATGAGAGGAAGTCCGGACCAGATCCATATCGAAGAAAAGAAGTATCACCAACCTCAGTAAAGGGCCTCTCTCTCTCTCTCTCTATATATATATATATATATATATATATATAAAGAAGTATCACCAACCTCAGTAAAGGGCCTCTCTCTCTCTCTCTCTCTCTCTATATATATATATATATATATATATATATATATATATATATATATATATATATATATATATATATATCCCTCTATCCCTGTCTCTCTCCCCCTTAAAAAGATACCCCATGAATAAAAAAGAACAAGAAGAACATGAAAAAAAAAAAAAAAATTCATGCCGGTCTAGACATCAAAAGGAACCCCGTATGGTTGAAAAAAGAAGAAAAAAAAAAAGAATTAATAAAGAAAAATGAAAAAAAACAGAAAAAAAAGAGATGATGCCACCAGACTGAACACCCAAAAGGGACCCTGAGGCACGATAGACCAAAAAAAAAAAAAAAAGAAAAAGTTTGTCTCTTTGCTTCTCTCTAAGCTTCTCTTCTCTTTTCTCTCTCTAAAACTTCCAGAGATTTTCTCTCTCTCAAGTATCCATGATGATCTGGTGCTTTGGCAATCAAATGGCACTAGCCTGATAGATCATAGGAAGGTTCTTCCAAGCAAACTCAAAGGATCTTAATCATTCGAACTTGAGGATTGGTAGTCTCAAAATTAAAAATCCAAGGAAATCTCCACCATCGAGGCAGTAAACTGCACAATTACATCCATAGCTACATGAAGTTATATTGTGCGATTTTATCCTCAGCATGATGTTAAACTGCATGATTTTTTTCTCGATATGACATTTAAGTTCACGAGTACATCGATTGTTGCATGATATTAAACTGCTTAGACGGCTTTATAGTTGTATAAGCTTAAATTTCAACATAGTTATTTTTAAAAAATCTCCCATTCTTTAAAATTTTCTTTTTTTCTCAATTCCTACTTTTTAAATTTCTCATTTCTTAATTTCTCATTTTGTCATTTCAAATACTTTAATTTCTTTGGTCTAAAACTTCTCCCTATTTTCAAAAAATTAATAAAAATATGATTCAAAAGGAAGGTGTTGGATCAAGCCCAATAAATGATACTATACCGTTGTCAGTAGATGTTTGAATCCAAAATCTAAGGGGATTTCTTGAACCAGAAGTCGACGCGAAAAATGAATTGGAGAGAGAATGGCAAGAAAAATCAGAACGTACCTTTCAAAATCTCTAGAAATCCTTAAACCCTTCAAGTGAAAGTAGAAATCCTCCTAACCTTGAATCTCTAACCTTAAAAGACCCTTAGAGAGTACAAAACTTTGGGGCAGTGTTTTAAAAATAATTGACCCAATCCGAAATCGGGTGATTCGGATCGGGAATCGGGCGAGATTCGGATCGGGCAATTCAGATCGGGAATCGGTTGTACCATTTTAGATCTGACTATAAATGAAGATTCGACGATTCTACTGTGTAGAGTTAGTGTGATGACACCAAGGATCGACGAATCTACAGAGTATAATGTCATGAGCAGTGAGTTTCACGAGAAAATCTGGATACGTTGGTTAGGTGCCTCGATCTCGCCCTACTGGTCGGGTTGACCTGGTGGCATGGTTCCAAGTTCGAGATGGACCCAGGACCTGAGATCGCTTTTCTTGGGAACCATGTAAAGAAGACGTGGCCAGGAGTACCAATCAGTGAGAGAGGAACTAGGGTCGTGAGGTGGGACTTACCTCACGTGGGTCTGTGACACGCTCGGGCTGGCTCATGTGGGCACCCTCTTAGATCACGTTGGCAAGCCCCATTGGCTTGTGGCCGGTTTGGAATCGCCTCACTTGACCTGTTTCTCCTTTCCTGCAAAAACACATACATTAAAAAATACAGAAGTGTGGGTCATAGGACCCCGCCTTGCTATAAAGAGATAAAAGAAGTGAAAATGAGAGAAGAAGTTCGACTAGGCTGGCACGGTGGCTAGACTAGCACGGTGACTGATTTGACATAGTAGCAAGACGGGCACGGTAACTCAGACCGGCACGACGGCAATACTACTCGACGACAGAACCAACACTGACTAGCTTGGCACAATGGCTAGTCTAACGTGGGGACATGCACGGTAGCTCAGATCGGCACGGCGGCAATACTGCTCGATGACATAACTAGCATGACGGCTAGTCTGGCGCGGCGACTTGTCTGATGTGGCAACAAGATGAGCACGGTAACTCAAACCGGCACGGCGGCAATACTGCTCGACGACGAGACAATCGCATGCACAAGGCTCAGCCTGCCCTCTGGTCAAACAAGCAAGGGAGAGAGAGAGAAGAGATGAAGACTAGCTTGGCTCTTGCTAGGTCTTCCAAAAAAAGACGAAAGTGGAAATAAGTGATGATGAAATAAGGATGATGGAAAATGAGGTGAAACAAAAATGAGAAAGATGAATTAAAATAAAATAAGATTAGAAGATGGAATAAAGTAAAAATAAGATGAATAAATGAAAATAAAATGAAGTAAAGGAAAACAAAATAAAAAGG